>NC_051852.1:85108191-85411221 GCF_905115235.1 Hermetia illucens | reverse complement strand
GCATATTGCGGGAAGCAGCAGATGTCCGGTATATAGGAGGGAGCTGAACCGCACAGGAAAATGAGATTGATACAAATCAATCTCAATCACTGTGAGGCAGCTCAGGACCTGCTCTCGCAAACCATTCGAGAGTCGAATGTCGATGTCGCGGTTATTTGCGAGCCATACAGAAACTACGGCGGTGCGACTTGGGCGGTGGATGCGTCTGGCAACCCCGCAATCTGGGCGTGCGGAAGACAGGCCATTCAGGAAGTCATGGCCCCCCCGGCAGCCGGTTTTATAAGGACGAAGGTCAACGGTGTCCATATTTACAGCTGCTACGCTCCTCCTAGTGCAACCTTAGCACAATATGAGGAGATGTTAGACAGTCTGGTGTTGGATGCTAGAGACCGCAGCCCTAAAATCATTGCGGGCGATTTCAACGCGTGGGCCCTGGAGTGGGGAAGCCGATCGACGAACACCAGAGGTCAAATTCTGTTGGAGTCATTTGCGGAGCTGGACATCGTGCTGGCCAACGTTGGATGCATGCCCACCTTTCGAGGAAGAGAGTCGGGTTCGATCGTTGACCTGACATTTGTTAGCACTTTACTGGTGAGGGGGATGGCTTGGCAAGTGAGTGAGCACTACACCCACAGTGACCACCAGGCCATCTTCCTCCACATTGGGAACCGGGAAAGCAGTCAACGACGCTCTGGAGGTGGAAAGGCTAAGGCGGTTGGCTGGTCCATCGGAGGTTTCGACGAGGAGACATTCCTGGCCGCATTGGAGGGAGCCCATGATCCGGATGGAACAGCGGTGGAAAGGGTCACACAGCTGTCTCAGCGTGTAACCGAAGCATGTGACGCTACGATGCCACGACGACGTTTGCACCACGGCAAGAGGCCAAAGTACTGGTGGAACACGGAGATCGCTGCCTTGAGATCCTCTTGTCTCCGAGCGAGGAGACTTTCCCACAGGACAAGAGGAAGGCCGGAGCACCAGGAGCGTGAGGAGGAATACAGGGATATGCGAAGCAACCTTAAGAAGGCCATTCGGAGAAGCAAGCGGGAATGCAACCAGAAGCTCTGCATGGAGGCTAATACGAATCCGTGGGGTACAGCCTACCAAGTTGTAATGAAGAAGATCCGCGGGCGAAAATCACCTCAGGTGACATGCCCACGGCTCTTGTTGCAAATAATTGCAACTCTTTTCCCGCAGCAGGAGCAGGACGAAAGAGAACCCCAACTGGCAGCTCAGCAGGACGTCTTCTCGATCCCTGATGTTACCGAAGAGGAACTTTGGGAAATCTGCAGACGTATTGGGGACAGCAAGGCTCTGGGATTGGACGGAATTCCGAACAGGGCTCTGAAGGTGGCAGTCAAGGCCAGACCAAGGTGGTTCGCAAGCACATTCGAATCGTGCATGGCGGAAGGAGTGTTTCCCGCCCAGTGGAAGAGGCAGAAACTGGTCTTGCTACCGAAGCCTCGAAAACCACCCGGCGTGCCCTCTTCATATCACCCTATTTGTCTCTTAGACACCATGGGGAAGATGTTGGAGAGGGTGATATACAACAGGCTGCTCCCGTTCATCGAGCTTGCGGGTGGTCTTTCAGAGCGGCAATATAGGTTTCGGCGAGCCCGTTCTACGGTCGATGCAGTAGCAAAGGTCGTGGAATTGGCTCGAAATGCGATGGCCATGGGCAAATGCTGTGCTCTGGTGACGCTGGACGTCAAAAATGCTTTTAACTCAGCCAACTGGGGCTGGATTAAGGGCGTTTTGGCCAAACTGGGTGTTCCTAGCTACTTGGCTCGGCTCATCGAGAGTTACTTTTCGGATAGACTTTTCTGGTACGAGACGGACGACGGGCCGAAGGAGTACATTGTGACAGCAGGTGTGCCTCAAGGTTCTGTATTGGGACCGCTGCTGTGGAACATAATGTACGACGGAGTGCTTGGCCTTCGCGTGCCGGAGGAGACAACGCTGATTGGTTTTGCGGACGACTTGGCGGTAATTGAAATTGCAAAGCATCCCGAGGACGTGGAGCTTTATGCAAATGAAGCCATTCATACCATCAAGTCATGGTTACGAATGGCCAAGCTGGACCTGGCGGACGAAAAGACGGAGGCGGTCCTCATTACCAACCGTAGGAAGAACAACACGGTTACCATCCGGGTTGGTAATCGTGAGGTCGTCTCAAAATCGGTTGTCAAATACGTGGGGATGATGATCGATGCCAAGCTGAGTTTCAAGGGACACTTGGATTATGCGCGAGAAAAGGCAGCAAATGCCAGCTCATCCCTTGCAAGGATGATGCCTAACGTGGGAGGGCCGAAGTATAGTCGCAGGCTACTCATCGCGGGAGTGGTGAGGTCGATCCCGCAATGATTTTAGGGAGCGTTGAACCACGCGGTCAACCGGAGGAAGATATGTTCGGCATACCGGCCAATTGCGCTAAGGGTGTGCAGCGCATTTAGGACGGCGTCGACGGAGGCAGTGTGTGTTATCGCAGGAATGATCCCTATAGATCTTCTAGCGAGCGAGGCACACTGGCTCTACGAAAAACGGAAGGCAAATCCAGCCGAGGTGAATGCGGGTTTCCGAAAAGCCATCAGGAGAGAGTTGTGTGGCAACTGGCAACTACGATGGGATAACTCCGACAAGGGCAGGTGGACCCATACATTGATCCCGTGCATCGAGAAATGGGTCAACCGAAAGCACGGAGAATTGAATTACCACCTGACACAGTTCCTTACGGGACACGGTGGCTATAGGAAGTACTTGCATCGCTTCGAGTTGGACGAGTCTCCCAACTGTCCTGAATGCGGTGCTACACTCGAGGACCCGGAGCACGTTATGTTCTATTGTCCCAGATTTCTACAGCAGAAAAGGAGGTTGAACAGCATCTTAGGGGCGGACATCGAGCCCTCCAACCTGGTGGAAGAGATGTTGAAGTCGGAGGAAAACTGGATGGCGGTAAATGAGGCAGTAGCCGTGGTGCAGACAAAACTCGTGGAGTTGGATCGAGCTCGGAAGGCGGCGCGACGGAGACGTGACATGGACGAGTTGGTATAGCGAACCAGAGCCTCCTCCGCGAAGTAGTACTTCACGGTGGTCCCGCGGGGAGGGGCGGAAGAGTGGGGGTGGTTTTAGTGGGTGTGAATCTCACACACTGCTGCAACCTGGCGCAGCAGCGTCTTTCTAAGATTTCCACCTCGATCCATAAAAAAAAAAAAAAACAAGATTTAGTGATGTGGAACAAACCTACAAATTTGTATAATGTTTAAAATCTATGTATAGTATCACCATAACTACTCCCTTAACTTTTACTTTATTAATTTGCATTTCTAATATATGAGACTATTTCATTTTATTATTCGCTGCAGTCTAATTTCTGTGTACGTGATCAATTATAATTTTTCATCAATCAGTGCACGATAATCAGTCACTTAACCTGATTTGATGCAAGTATTTTCAATGTCACATGTATGAATAGTGGAAACACTTAGTACTTTTCGAAAAAGGCGTAGAGGGTTACGATAAAAATGATAGAATATTGCATGCCTTGTATTTCTAGACACACTTGCATATTTCTAAGCAAGTGCAAATGACTTGGTAGTTTCTAGCTGAATTATAGACAGTTTCGAAGTTTCAAATCTGTAATCTGGCTCCTAGAAGACAAAAATGTCTCGCAATAATCAGCAACCATATTTTAATGTCAACGTAATCATTTTATTATCATTAATTTACCTATCGATTAAGTGTCAAGTTCCATCAAATTAGATTCCCTGACAAGCGTCAATAAGGTTTAGACGTTCTTTTTTTCTCCATCCATCTATACTGTATAAATTGTTTCCTGAATTATGCAAAAAATTATCTTTTTGAAAAATGCAAACAATAGCAATCACTCAGGTAGACAAAACGTCGGATCGTGATGATCATTGTTGTGCATATAAAGTAAAATGTCATGCATATAAAAGTCCCAGTGGACATTTTTAAAGACGTGATTCTAATAAAATTCCAATTTGAATGCAATTGAGGGGAGATAAATAAATTAAGACGACAATTGTTAAAAGTCATGGTGAGTACTTTGATATTCGAATCACATAAACAACAGGGAAAATTTATACAGAGACACTTTCTACAGAGTTTGAAGATAAATCTGTTTTCGGTGGAAATTTGAAAACGGTTAACTATGCAAGAAGTATCGGCGATATTTGATGAGGAAACTTGGAGTTGTTAGGCTCGAAAGCATTAATTATGATGCATTGAATGTACGCACTTTGTACACATTGAATGTGGGGTTATTCATATGAACCGCTAAATATATTTGAAAACTAAATTATAATAGAATTAAGTTTGATATGAAAGAGAAAAGACTACTTCATTTCAAGTTTGATTTATTTCTCCTTCTGTCACTGTTTCCTTCAATTTTTTTTTTCAGTAATAATGCATGAACAGGGGGTTTTTATACATCTGAGAAGGTTTGTAAACTTTTTTAACGTCTTCCTTTTAAGTCATTAGAGTTATCTTTGAACCAACTTGGGAAAGCGGAAGCTGTACGCTTCAGAAATGGAAGGTTTTGGGTAGTTCTTATACAAAAATATCTGAGCGGATAATTGTTCCATTTGTCCATAGCACGTAATAGGTACATTATATCAGAATAAACTATGTAATGACTCAGAGAAAGTCGACAGTTGATATGGAATCTTGCATTTTAACAAATTTGAGGGAAAGAAGGACAACTGTTTAATCGCGATTGAAGAAAGGAATGAATAACGCCATTTTTCCAATAACTTCTAGCTATACACGCTTAAAGGGAATTAGTCGGCACCTAATAAAGAGAGAGCCGCCGCTTGATAGTTACAAAGGCTATTTAGTATTTTCAGGATGGTTAAGTTTGTGATGATCCAGTTACAAGGTTTGTTTTGAGAACGAAAATTTAATTTGAAGAGAGATACAATGGCTCCAAGTATTATACGATGCGATTACAGTATTCCCTAGTAATGAAAGAGGCGCTAAAGTACAGGCTTACGTGAGACAGGATTTACTATCGCAAACTAATTATTGCCAGTTTAACCAAAATTTGTCATTTGTAATTTTCTGAAAACGGTTGCACATATTCAGAGAAATATCCTGGAAATATAAAAGCAATATATATACCGCAAACAGCACGATTTTGAGTGAGGCTTACACAGAAAGAGTGCCTATGCAGGCGGAGCAGGGTGTAAAATTTATGGAATATGAAATGAAAGGTCTTAGTAAGTACTAATAGATCATCGTCTTGATATGTTAAAGTTGAAGTCAAAGAAGTAAGTAAAGAAGTATAATATTTAAAGGGAGAGAGGACACATTCTCATCAACTACCCAATTGAAAGACTATTTACTAAAAAGGAACCCATTCCGATACCTGGTCGCATAATCGTATATTTTCAGAATTTATTGGAGTCAAATCGTAGGGATATGATAAAGCTGATAATATAGGGTGCAATGTTGGCAGGTTTGGTGTAAATTTTATTGTTATTAACAAAGTTATAATAGGTCCAATTTGTCTTCAACGCGTCAATTTGCTGCACCCTAAGATATCATAGAATATCAATTTCCTATATATATAATCCGTCTAGAAATGAATAATGGGATAATCATTAACCTAAAGTTCTTCGTATAAGAAAACTACGAACTCTTCCATACGTGCAGCATCTAGTTTCTGTTTTTCGAGTTATTTTCTTATTTTTAATGTTTAAGCCTTTACTTGAGCTCTTTTTAAATGGAGTTCATTTGCGAGATTCGCTTGTCCTTAATTATAGTACAATCTCGTTAAGTCGGGTCGACAACCGAAATTTGAGCAAATAAAACAGTGAAAGACAAATTGAGGTAAAACTAAATTAAAATAGTAACCTGATAGTTGCGCCGAATATGGAAAAAATGGTGCAGTGCAATCTTTGGCTATGCGCATTCCCGTCAAACAAACTATACCTCACGCTTTGAGGACAGTGCGAACTATTGTTCTACAGTTCACAATGATTCTGCGCTTGAATAAAGTAGTAACGAGTTTTGTGTAAAACAAAATTTTGTTAAAATCGATTTACTGCCTGTTTGTCTGTCACACGCACGTTTCTCAGGTTGCACCGATTGATATAAAATTTGGTGGGGAGGTGGAAACTGTGAATGGCCACCCATGCCGTGATATGAAACTTCAGGGGGATCTCTATACATGCAATTTTTTTCCTCCAAACATAATCATGTAAGGTATCAAATGCAAGGTCTCGATCAGCATTTTTCAACGCTGCCTTCGGTTTTAAGATTTAACGCAAAAATAGAGAGGTCAGGGTTTGAAAAATGGTCATTTCCTACCACCCAAACAAAAAATCTGAATCAGAATCTGCCTAGCCTCGGAAATACTCTCCATTCCGATATCTGTTCGAATGAAGTTAATAATAGTGTATTACTATAATTTCAGTAATTAACTGTTATTCAAGGATGACCCACTCGCTGGCCATTCTAAGCCATAGTAGGTTCAATCGCATGGCATAATCCGCTACGGAATGTATGATCTATTCAACGCCACTCATACCCGAATATCCTGATGGCACGAACGTTTGGGTAACAATGGTTGTCATCTCCCATGTACTAATCTTATATAGTACCACTGAGAGAAAATTGGTTGGGAAAAGCCCTGTCGATGTTGGGGTAGTTGAGTTTTCAGATTTTAGAAAAAACAGTGAAAGCGTATTTAACTATGTTAACTCATCAATTGATATTAGGTTTGGTAACACTTTCGGCAGAAACGACGCTAGCTATGTTAGATATGCAGAATAAATAGGAAGAATGGCTTCACTCGTCAGACTGACAATTTGGTTTTGTTTCCATTTATTAATCTTTAGTCCAATTCTTCTTGTCTCCTTTTCCAAATTCTGTGGGGAAGTAAGCGGATGCTAACAGCATTATTGGGGTATCTGAGTCAAGGCTGCATTAAGAACGTTATCGTTAGTAAGAAGAAAAAGTATCAGTGACAAGATGTAACCTTGTCGAGCATATGGCGGGAATACTTCGAGTAGATTTTAATGGAAGAATTTGCTTAGCAGAAGTAATGTATAAGCAAACTCGCACACACACTGCCGACATTTGGAGCAGATAGCCACAGATGTTGAAAAGCTAATCAAACGAATGGAAGCGGGAAAAGTAACCGAGCTTGACGATATCGCAGCTAAACGCTGGAAGCCTAGACCCAGTGCACTGACTCATTGAGTTTTTCAATCGTATTATTGAGACTGGCAAAAAAGCATGGCCGTTCCAATATGAAACAAGTCGAGAAACCGGAAGCTAGACGTTTCAGTTATGAAAGGTTTTGTGTATTTCTTTTATAAAGGGATTTGCATGTGCATTTCTCCCATTAGTAGGTAGCAACGTAATATATGCATATATTATGTGAAAGTATCCACTTTCAAGTGATATTGACATTCATAGTCTCGAAGTTGCAGAGAAGCGACAGCTTTGATCTAGTATAACTTTGTTAGTAATAGTGCGATTTTCACCAAATTTGGTAGGATCATGTTCTATGCTATAGCCTACATTGTTGCAAAATTCAAGGGTGAACTTAAGGGAGTTTTCCTGTCAATTACTAAAAATTATGGTAATGTACCATTATCAACTTTATTTGAAAAGGTATGGAGGATATTTCGGAGCCTAGGTACAATATAGTGGCAGCCTCCTGATTTTTTCAGATTTTTCGGTTGGGTAGTTTCTGAGAATGGATTCTTTAAAAACATGTTCACTTTCAACCCCCCGCACTCCCCACCTTTCCAACAAATGTCAAAACTAAGACCGGCTTCCGAAAGTACTAACCGAAACGTTTAATTTGATACCCCACGTGACTATATTTGATGAAAAAAATTTACCGCATTGGAAGAGTTATTGAGAGAATTGGATCCAGTTTTTGCAATGCCTTTAATCTTCAGATGCTCATATATTTGTTTGATAGAAAATAAGAAGTCATCCTCAAATGTAGAAAAAACTGGTACGAACCAGAACAATGTGCAGTAGGTTATACTAAGGTTATCTTCACTGACGGCTAAAAAAGAGAAGAGGAGTCTACCTTTCAAATGTGAATGAGAAATAGGCTTTTTTTGGGACAATATGCAACGGTTTTTCAGGATATGTATGCGATCTGCGTGACCGACGAGTTGTTGAAGAGTAGGCGCATCCCGATCTGCAGTGATAGTCAAACTGCTTTGAGGGCAGTTAATAGTTCTTTGATGAATTGAAAAATTATTCAAGAATGTAGAAATTAATGGAATTTTATTTCTGGATTTAATACGTTCTCTGGGTAGCTTGTCATTTTCGTGTTGAGGAAACTGAGATTTCAGATGCCTGAGCAAAAGAAGGTTCCACTTCTTCCATGCCCGCCCCAAACTGACAACTGGAGTGTCAGTTACATTGACTGCTATCAGAAACATGTAACAAGCTTAATGACAGGTGGCAGAACATTAACGCTGCTAAGTACACCACAAGTTTCCTGTCGGCACCAAACAAACATACTGCAAAGCAGGAAGCGGAATCCACGGAACATTTTCTACGCCGTTCTAGCAGGTAGCATTATATCCACTTGCGGAAATCCTGCGATACATAAATAAATTCGGAATATTATGGACACTAGGGTCTGTGCGTTCAGAGGTTTTGGTTTTCCTCTACCTCATACGCACGGGTGTTTGGCTTGATACTTGGCTTGTAATAACACGTGCTCGCAACATGTGCCGACACCAATACCATCAAGGATATGCAGCCAATTGAATTAGAACAGTGAACATGTGCGACGTTTTTCTTTCACCACACGAATTCAATCAATAGGCCGGGACACCAATCTCCTGTATGTTGTCTTCTTCGCTTTCATTATCATTCGGTGTCTGTCCCTTTTCACAGTTTGGGTAGTGAGTTACACATAGTGTAGATACATACATTATCTTTTGAACGCGCCTAGCGGTAATAGAAAGTATTGACATGCGGTTGCACTCATCGATGATCTAGTTCTAAAAAATTTGTTCTGGCGGGAACTTACTTGCTAAGAAATAAAAATTTTGTTTGGGAACGAGTTGTCCTGTGGGAGTATTTTGAGGCCTGAAACCATATAGAGACAGCTTCATATTTTTTTTTCCAGATTTTTCGGTTGGGTTGTTTTTGAGAATAGTTCCGTTAAAGAAATCACCACTTTTGACCCCTCCCCCCACACTAATGCACACTCCTCGCTTTTTCAACAAATGGCAAAACTAAGATTGGATTCGCAAAGAACTAATCGGGACTTTTCATTTGATACCAGATAGATAGATAGATATTCGGTGAAAAAATTTCACACCTCACTTTTGCAATGTATGAGGACCCCCCCCCCCCATAATGCGCATGCATGAGCTCTGAATAACCCTCTGTTTTTAGGTGAAATTCCAGTCTTGTTTTCGATGTAATTAAAGAAATATGGTGGGATGTCGTTTCACATTTAAATGTCTTTCTAGGTGCTAAAGGTACGCGTTAGTTAAAATTATGGGGAAAAATGACATTAAAGTAGTGCGAAAAGTAAGATAGTAGCTTTCTTCAATTTAAGTACATGCAAATTAGTATGAAGTTCCAAGAAACTTAATGCTAGAAAGTATCTGCCACAACCACAACAAATCGTTGTTTCAAGGTAATCTTATTAACCCCTAGACATGCGTTCTTTCATTTTAACCTACTTATCAAATTATAACTAGTTTGGTAAAATGTGCGGAATTCTACTAGAATTTGAAGTTCAAGTTTTCCTGCTACTCAACTGCCCTAGCAACTTTTTCAATCAAGGGTGCTGAACCGCTTTTTCGATATATTTTAAACCAGGCCCCCATACTTGTTAACTTTTTTCTCTTTAATGGCAATGAAACAAGTTATTTGACTTATTCTAGAAGAAAAAATGTTTATAGTACTTAATTTAAAGTCGAGTCGATGTCATTTAAATCGTAACAAATCGAATCGGACACATCAAATTATACAGAGTCATTAGAAATTAATCTGTTTGCAATACTCCAATAGAATCCGAAAATATTTAATTTGAATTGATACTGAACGACCATGATATGATTTATTGCTAGAATGTGTCTATAATCACCTTCAAGAACAGCAACCTTAGGCCACAATACTTGCCTCGAAGATATAAATATATAACATATTTGGGCCGCAAAAGCATGATCAAAGTAATCTGAAGAATATGCACTATATTCTAAAAAGCGCGTCGAGATTAAGAAGGCAAACGAGGGAGAGAAGCAGCAATATACGTGTGTATCTAAGTATCTAAGTATAACATCAACTTAAAGACTTAAGAGACAAACACCTGCCTTGACAAGTTGGACATGTATTCTTAATTCTCACGTATGTCGGTCAAGGTGAAATAGTAATGTATCTGGTGGGTATGTTTGATAATCTGGTGCTTGACAAAGTGTTCAGGCTGGTTTGCAGAGTGCCATTCTTTGCCATCCGTCTGTTCATTCATTCAGTTATTTCATACAAATCTAGACACAAGGCGGTTGCGAAAACAATAACGAGATAGTTTCTCATAAAAGAGTTTGAAAATAAGTTGTCTTTATTCAATGTAACCGTTTTGTTTTCTGCAAACAAGTATATTGAAGGTGTAATACACCCGTGTCAGATATTTATAGGGCAGATTGGGTTAGGGTAAATCATTTTGTTATGCAATCGCAGTTTTTTCGTTTGAAAATTAATGTCATTTTAAAATACAACCATTGAAATGTGTAGGATTGGATTCTGTATCTAGCTTTAAGTAAAATTGCTCGTGTAATTTATATGGAATCGGTTTTGCGTTGAATTATCAAGTGCTTTATCAGCATTGTCGTATATTTATTTAGAGTTACTTGGAGGGCCAGAGAGACGGAAATGAAAGCACTCCCATCTAATATATTTCAATGCCTCGCGGTACTATCAATGACAATTATTTCATATATCGTCCACACAAGGCTAAAAAGATGAATCTGTATAACTGTAGTTTTGAGAAAAAACATGGAACAAACAATTTTGAAGGTCTGTGAAAAGTCAAATATTTGTGGCAGTGGCGTAGCTTCCCAACCAACAGATAAAACAAATGATGTTTAAGCAAAGGATTGGAGAGATCCATCGCCCGTCAATTCATGCATAAAATGAAAAAGATCATTATAGCTGCTACAGATGAATGCTTCTTAAACTGCTATTTTAAAAATCATTTACATAATTGAGTTCGTTTCATCCACTTATAGTTATTATTTTAATTTTGATTTGGTGTTGCATATTTTGGAATGCGTTCATACATATGTATATGAATACTGGCACTTTTATCTCTATTTCGTGGCGCTCCGTTTCAATTTAATTTGTTACATATTTCTTAATTTCAAACTTCTATGCAAAGATGGTTGGATAATACGAAGCGTCTGCAATAAATATGTTCGTCGTTTAGATGAAATAGGTTTTTCGGTTTTCCATGGCGAAAAATGAGTGCTTAAGGGGGTCGTCTAACATGTCACATAAAAAATCGAATATTTTGCTTTTCCGTAAATCACATCTAAAAGATCTATAGAAGAGGTAGGAGCATTTGTACGGGCGCGCGTATATACCAATTTAAACGGGTTTTTCTTAAAACAGGACTTTTTTAAACGGTTGCCATGATATCTTAAAAACTACTTGATTGATTCTGCTAAAATTTGTACAATATCTTTAGTACATATATAACTACAAATTGAACTCGAATAAATAAGATTTTTTTGTCAACTATATAGGCCTCAAAAACAGTGCAAAAAGTTGATTTTTTTTCTACAGGGTACACAAAAATAATTTTTGGGGATTGTAACTTCATTTCTGTTCCCTGTAGAGCCTCATATCTCACGATTCAAATTCCGTTTAGGTTTTTAATCTCAGATAATTAGAACTACCCGAATCGTGGGGCAATGGCGCACCTCTTTTTAAGGTTTTGAGTAAAGAATAGGCCTATTTATCGTCCCACATTGGTTTAATGTAAACATTTTCAAAATTGTTTTTGAATCATTACTGCCTTTAACAGTTCTTATCTTTGGGGAAGAATATAAATATTCTGCAAAATGTAATAGTGTTATGCTACACCGAGACTTTCACTTACTCCTGTCAGCTGGGTTCGAAGAATGGCTAATTTAGAATGGTATAGAGAGCCATGATTGTGATATATACATATTACACTTGATGATACGGTGTACGTATTGGAGCAATACCGACTCTTCGGCTACAAAATCACGTTTAATTATTATTTCGAATTAGCTTCAGATTTTAGGGGTTCAAATGTAATATCTTCATCAACGAAAAATTACTCTTTGAGATGTTGTGACATTTGCTGTTCAACTAGAAGTTAGGAGATATAGCATCAATATATTATCAATCTAAAGACCAAAATGGATATAATATTGATCGCGCACATGTTTAACACTGAAAAGGAATCGGGAAATAGGGATTTTGACTTGTTACCCATTGCTGCTAGCAGTTTAAAAAAGCGGAGGCTTTAGATATACAAAGTTTTGTAGCTTTTATTTGTATGCAGCTACGGATTTTATAGTGCACTATTCTTCAAGACTTAGTTAAATGACGAACTCGATATGGAGAGTATTGTATCGGAAGTAGCTCACTTGCATAAGTATTTGCCTTCATCAGAAAGTTAAGTGTTATTTAATAAGGATATACATGGTAGGAGTTCATGGTTGAAGCAGATCCAAACAAGTCAGAATCCGAAAGTTCGGTACTTTAAGTAAGAATTTTTTTGTGGATTTTTTCTATCAGAGCATCTGAGTGCGCGATGGTTCCATTTCTACAAAGTTTGTAGGGTATATGCTTCAAGTCAGTTATTCACTTTAATTGATACTGGCATTCATACATACATACATATGACGTCTGGGAGTGCAGTAAATTAACGGAAAATAAACAACTTTTAGCTACCATAATTTTTTAATAATAATAGGATTCCGAATAAACTTTGTACTTTCAGCATGAATTTAGGACAATTTTCCGTAAATATCCAAAATAACTTTACTTTGGGCATATAACGGTATGGAGGGTACTTGCGGTCTAGATGGCATCCCTTTTGCAAACAAAACCTTAAAAAATTAAGAGCTCTGTATGATACGCAAGCTAGCTCGAGTTTTCTTGAGGTGGCATGGAAAGGTATAAAGTTTCCCAAATTCAGGTTGTAACGAAAATTTCAGTCAAAATAGATTCAGCGTTCAATTGTTGTTAACTTAGCTGGATGGCCTTGTCTGTTTGGGAAATATAGAACCGCTGTGAATATTTTTTGTTAATTATCGAGTTGAGAAGGAAGTAGATGCAGGATCAAATGAAGTGGCTTGGAAATCAATTTAACCATGATAATACATGTCTAGGTGTATTTTCATTGGAAGCATATGCAATTTATTCAATTATTGATGGGAAATTGGAAAGCTAGAATGTGGTTTTTAGATCGGTAAATGTCATCTCAATATTTTTCGGAACCCTAAAGGTACATCAGCAGGGCTCGACAGGCGAAGAAAATATGCTGGAAAAATTTATAGTACTAAAGTGTATGCATTTTTAAGGTGTATATTTATATTCAAATCAAAGGCCCATCTTGCAAAACCTACCAACAGATTTGAAAAATCTCTATCATGGTCTCGTATAGTATCTAATCAAACGTTACAACGGATAACTTTCCTTTTTTATTTACAGGAAACCCATCAGCACCAAGCGGACAACCACGATCACTTCATTCCATGTTACCAACATGAAACACGCACGAAAGATAAAACGGAGTAGCTTCACCAGATTGCACAGGCAGCAATCGACATCAACCTCACCAAAAACCTATTAGGATCAAGTAAAATACTCGTATACTAGCTAAAATCTCAGTTTCCCAGAGAAAAGGACCAGAAAACTTCAGATGAAATGTGTGGTGTTTATAAAATCGCTTGCATAGAATGTCCGAAAGTGTATATCGGGCAAACGGAAAGGTTGGTAATCACAAGATTTAGAGAGCATATGAAAGAAGCAGAAGTGGCTTTTATGTACTCCCGAAAATTCAAACGATTGCTATGGTGGCTGAACATTTGGTGGAATGGCTATAAAATAAGCATCAGAGATCTGCAAGTATTGAAACAGGATATGAAAAATTTGATGACAAGACGCTTACGAAAGCCTATACATTAGAAAAGAGCCGGTGGGCACTAGATTAAATTCAGACCTAAGTATTTGCCATTCCCCATTATTTGAAAAATTCATTAAGCTCGTCTTCTTTCAGGATATAGAAATAGCACTGATGAAGGGAACAAGTGATTCCCGTAGCATCGGTTTATGCAAATAAAATAAATATAAAGCAAAAACCGTCTGCATATTTCAAATAGTTTAATCGCGAGAAATACCGCAGGATCACACTTAGATACTCGGAAGTTTGGTAAAAATCCTAATAATTCTACTTCAAAGCAGACTTGGTTTACGGCAGGAAACGAAGACTGACTTCTGTAATGCTGCAGTTCGCGTTAGAAAAAACAGGAAAATATTGGTTTTAACTTCTGAAATATGCCAACCGGTTCGCCTTACTAAAACACGTCGATAGTTCGAAAATATGATGATAATTTAGCAGGTATCTCGCCTAAAGTCGTATAAAAGCGTTTTGTGTCCTATTCACTACCTAGACATTTGGAAGAGGATATGCGTCCCTTTCTGTTTGCGGCATCAGAAGACGTTGGTGAAGTATTGGGTCTGTTGCACTGGATGAGAGTTTTTTTTGCAAATTCGGCTTAAGGGGGAGGGATTTTATGTTCCCCAGTGGATTAATCTCTGCCTATTCGGTTAACAAAACCTTAATTGAACGTTTAAGTAAAGCGGTGATAATTAAAATGAAAAATTCGAATCTTTTCCCTTCAACTTTAAAAGTATATTTTTCTGCAAATATGCAAATTTCGGCTTTCTCAAATCAAACTCCCTCTTTCGTGATGTTCCCTACTTCAGGTATGAATAATCAGTTTGGAATCGTTTAACCATATATTTAATTGTAAAGACAAAGTCAGCTGAGCTATAAACAGTTTCTCCGCATATAAATCCCCGGGCCTAGATGACATAATCCCAGTCATGCTCCAGAAAGAGTAATAAAGGTTTGCGTCGTGGCTTGTAGAGATATACCGGATACATACCGTACCTTCTGGAAACCCCTACACGTGGTTTTCGTACCAAAAGCGGGCATTCGCAGCCATAAACCCGCAAAAAACTTTCGAACAAAGAGCCTCAACTATTTCGTGCTGAAGATTCTGGAGCGCGTTCTAGACATTCACTAAGGAGGAACGTTGAGAGGCCGCCTTTTCCAAGTCACAGCACACTTTTTTCAGAGGCAAATTTACACTAGGTACTTACACTAGGTAGTTAGTACGGTTGAGCGGCCGCTACACTACAATCAATATACCCTAGTTGTCTTCCTGGATATAGATGGAGCATTTAACAGAGCTAGTATCGAAACCGTCAAGGAATCTCTAACCAGCATAGGAGCTGTAGGATGTATTACCCAATGAATAGTGCCACGCTAAGATCCAGGATAATCGAATTTGATCCTCAATGCAGCCGTTTGACCAGAGCTGTGGGCAACGAAGCGCCCCAGTGTAGCATCATCTTTCCGTTGCTCAGTTTTTGTAGTGATAGTTGAAATTCTGAGGATATTGAACAGTAAGAGTGAAGGTGGTGGCGTGTACCGACGACTTGGTGATATTGGTGTCAGGGAGCTTTCCATCCATTATGAGTAAAATCATGCAGGTTGCGTTGGGAAAGGAGTGGGTGTGGGCTCCAAGATGCGGACTGTTATTTATCATCTAGATGATACCTCCCACTGCTAAATGAACGAAGATAAGTTCTTTCCTCCTATGTAAAGTATCTGGGTGTAATCCTTGATCCTAAGTTAAATTGGAGACTGAACATAGAACTAAGGGCTAGGAAGGCTATATGGTATTTTACGCCGAGAATGGTTCCCCAAATGTACGTAGCCGTGATTCAGCCCATCCTAATGTACAGACCTGAGCAAGAAGTTCAACCGAGGTTAATGGGATCTATAGGACCCTATGTGTAGGTGTTATCGGGGCGCTGCGGTCCTGCCCAGCAAATGCTCTCAATGTACTACCACACTTCCTACCCCTGGAAGTCCACATTAAATGCGTGGTAGCTTGCTGTGCTGTTAGACTGCAGGAGTTGGAAACCCTCCAGCCATAGTAAAATCCTAGACGAAGCGCCTAGGCAACTCCGTGCATTTCTACCAGATTCGAGCATAGGCTTCGCGACTGTATTAAAGCGTATCATAGCCATTCTGACCGGCAATAGGTGGTCATTAAGGCAGTGGCAGGATAGTGCAGGTACACGCTGGGCAGCCTGGGTACCAAACTCAACGTCGTTCACCTTCGGGTTCGCAGTGATAATAACATAGGGAGGAATGCGCTGCTGATGGACTCGACAGTCCCTCGGAGGGTACCGTCTTTGTCCCATTGGCGACTGTCAGGGGCGGAATTTACTTACATTACTTAATAGATACTGTCTTTAGATGATCAAGGCTCACCATTTGCGCAAAATCGTGAAGCTACCGTAAGATACCGGATTGCAAGAATTATTAGGTCAGACGCGTGTAAATGCGTATAGGATTATGATGGTCTGCACGGACCACTGGTCTATAAAGGACCATATCGCCAGACTTGGATACCCTACATACCAATTGCAAAGCTACTGAGAGAAAAGAGAACCCCCAGGCACTTCGTTTTCCCGGCTGTATTCAGCCCCCCCTTCTCTTCCCACAGCAGTCATGGTCTTAGGCGTTTGTGGAATCAAAACGGTGCTAATTAGGGTCCTTGGAGCATCCAATCCCAAAGACGGTGAAGTGGATAGTAGTTATAAATGCGACCACTCATTTTTTTATGGTAGTCATTTTAATTCAATATTATTTCGGTTACAATTTGCTGGCGAGGACGACCTATTGACGAATATCACGATTAAAAAAGTGAAGCGATGACGGCTTTACGGTTTCTTACCAGGGCAGAGGCAAATCGTCAGACGCTGCCTCACCAGATTAAAGCCATTTTTGGGAAAATTGGCTCTGGCAGATAGGTGGTTTAACACACAGAGGGACGATAAAGTGATTTTTATAAGGTTTTGCCTTACATAGAATTTTAAAAAACAAGTTATTGATTGGAAGATTCCATGAATTCAGATTAGAGAAAAAATCCTTCATTAATGGTTGATGACCTGGCACTGTTCAACCGAAAAAAACGGAAATATGGAAAAGAGTTGATTTTAAAATAATATCGGATCGACATATGAGATAACGCCTTGCCGTCTTGGTGTTACTTCAGAACCGTAAAGGACGGATTCTGGTTCAAACTTCACAGAACGTCACGGTAACAGAGGAGGTTACAATAACAAGTTGTAGTAAGGTCCCAGCGGCATCAGTTAAGTTGTGATATCTAAGCCGAGGCTACACTTACAATGAAAAATTATACAAGAGGATATTTAAATACAAGATGCCTGATCCACTGTAAACCCAGCAAAGCAGTACCAATATCAGAATTATACAATAATTTAAATCGACACAAACCTCCCCTATCTGCAGTCAACCTCTTGTCTCAAATACTTGTTACTGTTGAATATTACATGAATCCGTGTATGTTGAATGTCTCTCTAGCAAACTAACTAAATTGCAGTTATCAAAATTACCAACAACAAGAAAGCATGATACAACTAATAAGGCGCTCGTGCAAGCCTTTGTATTGTTATTGATCATTATTGATTGGTAACTTACCATTACAAGATCTCCAGATTCGACTTGCCGTCGCATTAAAATCGCAGCCATATTTTTTTCGTCTTGAAACACTTCACCAACATGTTCAGGATTTTCTGTCTCCTGTGAAAAGAAAACAATAAAAGATAATTTGAAATTTGTAAATTTGATCTAGCGATTGGATTCAAATTAAACAACATTAAAATGCATGACAGCGTGAAAAGATACATAGAAATTTAAATTGATATTGAATAAAAATCGTCTGAAATCAATGTCGGTATAAATGGGGCAAACGGTTGATTTACGAATATCATTTGTGGTAGAGAACTATTTCAATGAAATTTTGAATTAACTCTAACTCTTATTGGATATTATACTTTAAATACTGATTATAGCTGGTTGCTGCAATAACTGTATATTATAAAAAAATAAAAATACAACTATACATACTATTGATCAATCTTTAAGCGACTATTGAGATTTATTATTTTGTTGAATTTCAAAGAACAAATCTTAAATTAATCTTTAATCTTTCATTAAAATTAAGCATGAAGTAGGGAAGGAAGGGAGTTGCAAGTATATAGTGTGAAGAAAAATGTGTGGACTGAAAAACAACATAGTTTTCAGTCGAAATATAGAAGAAGGGGGTGCTCATGGCGTTGTGCATCATGAATTTTGGCTGGAATATTAGTCAGTAAGCAAGAATTATTAGCTGGGCGTCATGAGAATTGAAGAGAATGAAGCAATTCATCAATATTGGGAAAACAACTTAGGGACTTTGGACCAGGATAACGCACAGCCCCACATTTCAATAATTTTTAAAGACTTTGACTAAACATGCCATCGAATTCTCCTGTTTGGGCTCCCTGTGATTCCTTTTGTCGGCTACCGACATACGACGTACCTAAAATATTTGGAGGATTTAATCGATTTCTCACATAAGGGCGTTGTTGTCAATTTGTTTTAGTTTTTTTAGGAGACAATATTTGTTTCGATAATTTTGGATTGCAAATTTTTAAAATGTCATCTAGAATCACTTTCCAGTAATTCTACTATATTAGGACTTTTTTTTTTAAATTATCAATAAAGTAATAGGAGCGACGGGCGAAGTGTACATATTTTAGAGCCAAACTCAAATTAACTATATTCATAATTTTACTTTCAAATGCACCTTCAATAAAATTTTTCAATTCTATTTCCGTTTAAATAAATTTATTGTAACCCATTTCTTTTTTAAGCATAAACTGCACCTTGACCTGATATGCATTTTAAAAAAATTAAGAAAATTAATTCTCCATAACAGCGATATACAAATTGAAAACCAAGCTTAAGTCAAGTCCTCGTGGATTATCGATTATAGAACAGGTTCCTCTGAATAGATTAAAATATCGCCAAATTTCAAGAATATAACTATTGCTCATTCGATATTTTTAACTTACATTCTAAATAATAGGGTACTTAATCCTAGTTTATTATTAAAATTTACTAACTGCATTATCCTTAAATTTAACTTAATCTATACAATACAAATATAAATTACAAACACAAATACAGTATAAATTAACTCAATTAACAAATTAATTATTATCAATAAGATTTATTTACATTTTATGTATAACCGCGGTTGCTGGCATTCGTCTTTCGATCTCGCTGCTTACCATTTCCAAAGCATTAAATAATTCAAGAAACTAAAGTAGAGTATCGTTTAAAAATGAAATGTAAATGGTAAAGAAGAAACTGTATGGATTCTCTATGCTTCAAAAAGGAGTTATACATATGTCAGTTCGTCGTTTCAGTGTCTTTGCTCCAAAAGCTTTCTTCATCCATGGATTTAAAAATATGAGGGATTTATTGTAAGGCGGGCTATTTGTTTAAATGACAACAATTATTTATATGATTAATTTAAACGGAATTTCTGAGATCCAAAGTGGTTGAAAAACCATCACGGAAACGGAAACTATACAGACTCAAACTACTTCGTCTCTCCAGTTATCTTTCATATGCCTGAATAATGAAATATGAGGGTAATGCCATTGAATCCCATGGGTCACAAATCGCCAAAATTGGATTCTACTGCGAAAAAAATGGTTGGTATTTTGGTTGAACAGTATTTTTCACCAAGAATTCGGTTGCTATCGCCATGAATGTTGCCATCATCACATATTGATCATATTGTGTTATTCATACAAAGTATGGATTACAAAAAATAAGATGTAGAAAAGAAAGGGCAAAAGGACGCATTTAAGCAAATTCTTTTCATTTTGGAAAAATGTGTTGTTTCCCTATACAAGATTTTTTTATATCGAAGAGTACAAAATTTATTGTGTTTTGCTATTAAATCTATTGAAGGGGACCTTCACGTATCTTTTAACTATTTTTTAAGAACCTCTTTTCCATAGAAAGGTTTATCTATTAATTTATTTATTTAATTTAACGGACAACAAACAGAAAAAACTCCAATTGATTATTGTCCTCAGGAGGAGGAGAAACTAAAAAACTTATCTTACGTTTGATACCACTTAAAGTTGAGAAGTTCAAAGGACCAAGCTGTTCTATGTTTTAATTTCGTCAAAGTCTAGGAATCGGGGAATGAAAATAGATTTCGAGCTCTGCGAAGGGTACGTTGAAAATGTCTGTGCTACGTGTGTTATAAGACGCAGGACGGCAGGTGATGTTGTCAGCGGCGGAGCAATCCATCAGACCGGAGGAAAGTTTAAAAAATGCACATAGATCCAGATAGGATCTACACTGTTTTTGGAGGGGAAGGTTCAGAAAGCGGAGGCGGGAGGGGTAATCCACACGAGGGAAGCTTTTCTTAAAGAAGAGGGAACAGGTGAATTTACGTTGCACATTTTCAAGGGCAAGATAATCACAGTTACGGGAGGGAGACCAGATCACAGAACAATACTCGAGGGTGTTCCTTACGAGGGAATTGAAGACAGCTAAGGAGGGTTGGATGGAGTCAAAATCAGAGGAGGAGCGAAGAATAAAGCCTGACAATTTTGCAGCTCGATTGATGACATCGAGGCAATGGGTGCCAAAGCGGAGCTTATTGTCGAAAGTAATTCCGAGGGCTTGAGTGGAATTTATGCAGGATAAGGAATGCCTGTTAAGAGAGTAGGAGAAAGAAGTCGGTGAGGATTTTAGGGAGTAGCATATAGAGTGACACTTTCTGACGTTTAGCGCTAAGCCATTAGTCGACGATTTAGCGGAAAACAGCTTAAGGTCGTCTGCATAGAGCAAACAGGGACAAGTAAGGAGGGGAGGAAGGTCGTTAATAAAAGATAAAAATAACAAGGGACCCAGAATTCCCCTATGAGTCGCCAGAGGAGGAAAACAAGGGGGAAGTACAGCGATTAAAAGAGACGCGGCAGGATCGGTTGGAAAGGTAAGAGGCAAGTCATAAAATAAGTGATATGGGAAAGTTTAGAGACGAGAGTTTGGATAGAAGTATCTTGTGATTTACAGTGTCGAAGGCTTTAGCGAAGTCAGTGTAAATGGTATGTACTTCTTGCCGTGAATTTAGACATTTGGCGGCAAAGTTGGTAAAGTCAAGCAGGTTCGAGGTAGTGGACCTACGTTTAACGAAGCCATTTTGCTCTTTCACTATGTGCTGATCAAAGTGGGCGGACAACCAGTTACTGACATATTTTTCCAGGATTTTGGAACAGGAGGAGAGGAGGTAAATGGGACGTTAATTCTCCGCAAGCGTACGATCGCCACTTTTGTGTATGGGGATGATGAGAGCCTCTCTCCACAAGCCGGGAAAATGATTTTGTTGAAAATAAGAGATAGAAGAAGGGAGATGGACTTACCACTTTTGAGCAAAAAGAGGTTTGGAAGACCATTATTTATAACTAAACCCCCTATATGGCCGTAATAACTGGTAAACACCATATCTTAGCTCTGCAAACTTTGAAAAAAAAATCGAAGTGGAGGAGAAGGTGGACACTATAGTCCACACTAGAATCAAGAATTTTGCATCAAATTGTGGCATTGGCAGTTTTGTCGGTAAGAACACAATTAAATATGAAGGGAAATTCATAATTTTGGCTCGAGCTATAACTACTTGTGTGTATATCAATCCTTCAAAATTTGAGCCAAATCGGATGATTAAATTTTTCACAATCATGTCAACCAGTTCAAAAAACCTAGTATCGACAAAAACGCAATTAAAAGTTCGTAATATGCGCGTGCTTTCAAAATTTTGTTTTACATAAAACCTTAAAAATTAAATGCAATCATATACAAACACAACGGTTTTTTTTTAGCAGAAAAAGTATGCTTTGACTTGTTAGCATTTGAATTTATCACTATTTCAAATCCGGTTGTATAATAAATAAAAAAATAAAGTGTAAGTAAATGATTTTCACTATCGGCTGACTTCCTAAAGTGTTGAAAAATATATCATTTGAATTTTTTTAGGGAAAAAGTACCTTTTAATAATGCAAAATAAAAGATGTGAAATTCGTGTTAGTGAGCGACAAACTATTGTTCAATTTTGGAAAAATGGCAACAGTTTACGACAAATTCCTAAAGATATTGGTCGTCAATATTCATCTGTGAAGAAAGTTATACATAATTTCAAAGGGACGTGTGGTTGCGTTTCTAAACTTCGCACTGGCCGCCCTCTAATCCTACCAGATAGAAAAAAATGTGATACCATCAGCTAGATGGAAGTAAAAACAACTCTTATCTAAAATATGTGAAGATACTGCCGACAATTTTTTTTAAAAAAATATGTCCTGACACCATACGCAAAATTTTGAACAAAAATAGAAGAAAAGAAAAAAGCCGGGTTTCTAGGGGATCTATGGGATCATTTGAAGAAGTCATTTCTATTCACAGATAATAGACTAAAAACATTAAGCTTTGCAAAGGAACGTGTAAATGAACCTATCGAGTTCTGGAAAAGAGTTATTTTCTGCCGTGAAAGTAAATTTTGTATATCAAGGCTAGGAAGCTCGTTTATAGGAAAGCCTGTACAGCCTATGAAAAACAAAACAGTGACATATAGTAGTGGAGATGTGATCACTTGGGGGTGTATGGGTAGTCATGGTGTCGGAAAGCTTGAATTTATACAAAATACAATGGCTAAATGAGTGCGAGAATGTTAGGGCTTGATGACACCTTTTTGATTCAGCATGACCAAGACCCTAGTCATACAGCAGGGATCGTACGAGATTGCTGTACCACGCTCCCAGGCAACTCCGAACACCGGCACAATCATCACACCTCATTCCCATAGATCATCTACGGGATCATTTGGAAAAAAAAGGTCAGCAAACGATTTCATGCAAGTTGGTGTTGAAAAACGTTTTGAATGAAGATTCCAGCAAAAATTAAACAAATGATGGGCTCTTTAAAAAAAATTAGTGGGTGAACGCAGACTGCTAAATATACAGTGCTGGGCAAAAAAATCCGATCAGTACGAAAATCTGCTTTTTGAGAAAAAATATCGAGCTGATACTGCACTAAAAATAGTTGTTTGGAGAGAAAATCCTTTGTAAAATTTTTCAGGAGGAACTTTTATTCAAAATTAGTCTCTTTTATGAAAAATAGGTAAATTAGGTTTATGTTTCATATCAATCACAAAACTCGTCGTATCAAAAGAATTTTTTTTCTTTTACTTAATAACTAAACAATAAACTCATAAACGTTTAATTGGTATTTCGTTGCACCTCCTTTTGCCTTAATTACGGCTCAAATCCTAGCTGACATTGATGAAATAACATTGTCCAGAATCTGCAGGTCAATCTCATCATTCTACGTCCTTAAGAGGATTAAATCAAGCTCATGTTGGCTTTTCGGCTGTTGTTAGATGCTTTTCTCTTCATTAGTCCCCACAAGTTTCCCATGGGCTTTAAATCCGGGTTGTTCCCGGGCCAAGTTAGCTGCTTTACTGAGTTTTCAGCCAGAAAGTTGCGCACTTCCAAAGCAAAAAAGGCCAAATTGGAAAGCCTTCAATACTTCTTAAAAAACAGCTAGAGAAAATGAAAAAAATTATTACTTACAATGTGGGACCTGTGATAGGCTGCAGAATCGTCTTGAAAGTTGACCTCACTTGAATACTGATACTGGTTTTTAATTCAAGGTATCAGATGCTTCTCCAAGATTCGCTTATGGACTGCACCATTGACTCTTCTATAAATTAATGAAAGTCCTTTCACACCATAAAACGAAAAGTAGCCCCAGATCATCCTGCTCACCGGCTGGCGCACTGTGGTCTGAACACATTTCCCACTGTATCGCTCACCTGATATTCTCCATACGTGGTGGATCCAATCCGACCCAAAAATATTAAATTGGGGTTCATGGAAGAATATTACGAAATTATTAGTTTGCCACTGTTCCAGGGTCCAATTTCCATGGTCCTTTACCCATAAATATTGCTTGCATTGCTTCCGCATTCTTCCATTTAAAAAAGTCCTCTTTGCGGAACGTCGGCCATAAAATCCGCCCTCTCTGAGCCCTCGACGAGCCATTGATGCATCAATTTCTGTCTCAATTGCATCTTTGAGCTCTTTTTTAATGTCCGATGAGCTTTTAAACCGATCCCGCAGGCAGAATCACCGCACCAATCTGTCTTGGGCTGATGTAGTCTTTCTCGGCCGTCCAGAACCTCGCTTCCGAACAGTAGACTCAGTGCCCCGGAATTTTTTTCAAAAATCAGCTACAGAGGACTGTCTAAAGCCACAGCGACCGCTATTTGTTGTGTACTATATTTTTTATGAAATAACGGAAATATTTCCCCTTTGTCGATATCTCTCATTCTAACTGTTTTTGTTGTTTTTTGTAATTAACGCACTTCAAAAACTTACCACTGCGAGAAACTACAATCTAACGGTGCAAATATTTTCTTCACATCTGTATTTATTCAACAAAAAAAAAACTGCTTGTCAATTAAAATTAAAATAACGGACTTAGGCGAGATTAAGCAGGGCACATTTAACTGACCGGATTTTTTGCCCAGTACTGTATGTTCTTTCTACAGGAATATACTATATGAAAAAAGTGTCTTTAGAAAATCGGTTTTTTGAAAAAAAAATACCAGACCCTTAGATCAAAGTCAAACAAATAGAACGAGAGATACTGCATTTTCATCCGCGACTGCGCACAACCATTGCTGGTTATGCAACTCCATTGCTGGTTATGCAATGCAGTGGAATTCACCATCGCAAAATGGCTGAGAAATGGGTTCCTCAAAACACATGTTCGGAACAGTAAAGAATGAGTGCAAGCAGCTCGGAAAGTCCTGGAGGGAGTTGAATTACGTTTCTAAAACCACCTACTGGTGCTTGCGAAGTCCACCTAAACCCTATAAGAACTAAGGAGCACAGCACCCTAGTTATACATCACAATTTCACGCTTGAGCCCAGAAGGAGCTCTGCCTGCCATATTGGCATATTTACAGTCACCACATTGGTGTGGGTTCGTGGCAAGACCCACTTCAGATGAATCCTCGCAGACGGTAACTGCATAGTTGATAAAAATTTTCTCATTATGTTAGCTTTCAAATGACATATAATGAATGATGGGCTTAATTATGGTAAATTTAAATTTTCCATTGTTTGCATTAAAATTATCATATTTAAGTGAATTTGCTTAATATCAAGACCGTGCGTGCTTGGATTTAACGCGTAATATTCCTAAACCTTCCAAGATTAAACCCATAAATTTTAGATGTTATTTGAAAGCTAACATAATGAGGCAACTTACAACTTTGCAGGCTTATAAGTTTAAATTACCGTTACAATAATGCATATTGAAATTTAGATAATAAATCGATTTTGAAATTTCTTTAAAATTTAATCAGTTATACCTTCGAAGTGATAATATCCATGGATAAGAAATTTTATGTGTTTTGGTGTCAAATTTTGGATTAAATGGTTGAGGGAGTAGAAAATTGTAATTTTTTCGGGAAAGACCAGCTTTGCGACACTATTCATTAAAAACGCTATAACTCTGTAACGGTAAAAAATAGAGTGATCATTCCCTGGACCAACTTTCCCCAAAACAAGTGGTACTTCGACCATTACAATTTCTACCATCGTGAACGGGCCACTCAGTATAATACTCCACTTAGGAGTTGGTCATGGCTTTGTACTTTAAATTAGATAGAACCTCCGCTTCTATGTAGTTCTACGAATGATCACACACAAACCGTTCGTTTTGCCTTGCTTAAAACCTTTACAAACAAGTTGGGAAACCGGAAGCTTGACGCTTCAGGTATAAAAGGTTTTGTGTTTCCCTATGTGAGGAGCATAACGTAGTTCTCCATTGGCTTATAGCATTGACCCGAGATATTGAAATCGTTCAGTTCTGGGCAGGTTACTGCCATTGCCAGAACTGAGCGATTTAAGTAACCCGAAGGGGAGGTTACTGCCATTGCCAGAACTCAGCGATTTAAAAATCTCGAGTCAACGCTATCAGCCAATGGAGAACTGTGTAATGAAATTGTTTCACGCATTAATGCAACCTGGATGAAGTGGCATTCCCCAACTGGTGTTCTTTGTGATCGACGTATCAGCGCACGTCCCAAATCTAAAATTTACTGCAATGTCGTCCGTCTGCCACTCTCTATAGTTCTGAGTGTTGGCCGACTATAAAGGGTAATGAACGTCGTCTTGCGGTAATGGGGACGAAGATGTTGCATTGCACTGGTGGCGTGACACGTTTTGATTACGTCTAAAATGAGGATATCCGCGATCGATATGGGTTTGCATCGATTGTGGAAAAACTGCAAGAGAGGCGTTTTCGATGGTGTGGTCACGTAATTCACGCTAACGAGAATTCAACAACCAGTATTGATCAGAACATCGAAAGCAATGGTAAGCAAAAAAAACCGGCCAAAACAATGGTGGCTTGATACGCTGGATGGGGATTTAAAGGTCTCGCGACTACATCCTGATCAGGCATTTGATAAAATAAAATGACGAAACCGATCATCACGAGCCGACCCCGCTTGTGAACTGAAGGCTGAAGAAAAAGAGAAAGATGTGAGGAGCGACGAGTGCACGACAGCTCCGTGTAATATAGCTAAAAATTCCATTCCATTCCTCTATTTTCTACAAAGCGATTTAAATAAATCATCTGATGGAAACCCCTGTGTTGATAATGGTCACCCTCATACGCTTCACGCTCTGAGTTTAATATTATTAGCGAATGAAAACAATTTAACCAGCATCAAATATAAAAAAGGGCTAGGGAGAATTAGATTCTTCTTGAATGGAATTTTAATATTTCACTGGAATTTCAATTATTCTCGTTAATTATGACGTCAGCATCTTATTTGTATGGCTTAGGATGCTGTTAATTAGCACGAAATTGATAAGTTTGAACTGCTATAACTTTCCCACTAATAGTTGGATTTTCATGAAGCTTGGCATGTGTATGCTGTATGGCTGTCCTCTATGTCGGTGCAAAATTTAGTACACTTAGGATGAACTTAAGGGGAGTTTTTTAGTCTATTTCTAAAAGTTGATAATATACTATTAGTAAATTTTTTGAGCAGATACCGGAATAGGACATCTCTCGAAGATTAGATTTCACATAAGTGTTTTACACAAAACCTTAAAAACGGCTGCAGATAAATAGATTCTTCGTAAATGTGACTTTAATATTCCACGCGAATGTCAATTATTGCCGGTAATTATAACGTCAGCATCTGATTTGCATGGCTTTGGAAGCAGTAAACTCGCGCGAAATTGCTAAGTTTGAACTGCTATAACTTTGGCGTTAATTGGCTGATTTCCATGACATTTAGCAGATATACACGAAATATTGTCGCCTATGTTGGTACAAAATTCAGAGGTCCTACGATGAATTTAAGGGGGCTTTTTCAGTAAATTTCTAAAAAGTAGTAATATACTGTTAGTAAGTTTATTTGAGCAGATATCGAGATGGGACATATTTTGAGGCCTACATTTCATCTAGGCGCACCACCTTGATTTTTTTCGGATTTTTAGGTTGGGTAGTTTCCGAAAATGGGTCCTGTCTCACTTCAAGTGCGTACAATTTGACTCCTTACTCACGCACTTTGCAATTTATGCCAAAACTAATGCCAGTTTCGGAAAGTACAAATCGAGACCTTTCATTTAATACCTTACACAACTATATCCGGGGAAAAAAAATTTTCAATCCCCCCTTTGCATGTATGGGGAGCCCCCCTTTAAACTCCACCTAAATTTATGCCACTCGCTGTATGCGTGGGATTTCATAGTTCCCATCTGTCCACCAAATTTCGTTCGGATCGGTTTAGCCATTTTGCAGAAAAATGCGTGTGACAGACAGACAGACATTGAATCGATTTTAATAAGGTTTTGTTTTACACAAAACCTTAAAAAGTGGAAAATGTATCTTAAGAAATTATTTACCTTAAATATGTTCGTAATGGTTATACTTCAAGGGGTGACGATAGTCATTAGTTTATTTTCTTGGAAAATAATTATCTTCAATCTATTGTTCCGAGTTGTGTCAGGAGACCTAGGTATCCATATATTTAATGGAAAGAGATGAATTGTTGAAATATTAAAAATGCGCTTACAAAACATTGGGATAACTTGGAAAACAACCATTTAAAAACGTGTTGTACAAGTGGGGTTCCCTTAATCAGTAAATACGTGTTAATTTCAAGTAGCTTTTCTTGTGAACACCCTCTTGCCTTAACTTATACCATAACGGGTTCTCCTACTACGTTAATGGCCTATGTAACTACTAATAAGCGATAAAACAGAACTACCATTGTACTGAGAAAATTAGCTGGATTAGTATGTGGCTCGTGTCAAATGTGACAGCGAAATCCAACTTTCAAGGTCCCTGAAAGAAGGTGAAGTTCTCACCTGATGGAAATCAATGGATCGCCCGCCCGATTGAGTCGACGCAATTGATCACTTGCAAGCCCGGAGTGACCACCTCGACCAGCAGTTTATGAGCTTTTGTTTTGCCCGCGTGTTTCCATTGTCCAATTACAACTTCTTTTCAACAAATGTCTCGGATTGCATTAAATTACGAGTTGATCGGAAATCAATGAAGTCTTTATTTACATTGTGTGCTTTTGGTGTCATGATCAAATACATGGAGTCATTACTCTATGATAATGATATAGCGATTACTCATGTCTGCACTTGTAACATGCACATACATATGACGCCTCCCTTATTGTTTATTAAATATTTAATGCAAAATACATGGCCTGGGTAATTTATGCATGTGTCTCTTGCAAAAGGTATGTATTAATTTGAAGTAAGTTCGGGTTTGGCTTTGTGTGGGCGAAAGTGACTTTAGAGGTCGCCATCCGTCCGAAGAAAAAACATTATTGATGAGCTTTTCGTGATGATATAATCGGTTTTTGATAAGATTTATTTATCGTGAATAAGTATGTACTTGGGTGGTTTTGTGTTCAAGATCATTCGTATGATATGTGACGATATTGCATTATAATTAGGAAGCTTAGAAGTTATGTAAGATTCGACTTGGCTAACGATAATAAATATTCAATGCCAAAGTTATGCAAATCTTAATAGACACCGTCAATTTTTTATTTGGGAGCTCATATCCGTTTGCGGTTTTTCGTATTATTATTGGAGTTGCAGAGTTTTAGTTTGTATGCATCTGCAGAACTTTGATGCTCCACGTGCTACAAACACTTAGCGAGGCATTGTTTATTTCCACAGAAAATGGAGCATAAAGTAAACGTCTTCCTAGGCTAATTATCAATACAGCCAATATTTGATAATCATTGTACGGAATTTTGGCCTTTTTATGGTTTTGTAAGAAGTAAAGGAAGGACAAAAGAAAAGAGTAAAAGAAGCAACTGATCTCAACCATAACTACCTTCGGAATTGTAATGAAACCCCGGAATTTGTGTCGAGCACAACAAACTTGGCGCTTCAAGCTTCATGCTTCATGTTTACATGAGAAGTTCATTCGAGGCAGTACTATATCAAGAATGACCTGTATAGGGGACTTGCTTGATGACGATGGGTCATAATCAACGGTCGTTAGAGTGATAAAAAGCCATTTGATGAATGTACAGCGTCATTCACAACGAAAATCATTCATCTTCCCATATGGTCACAAAAGCGATTCGGAAGAGAAGTGAAAAATTTTAGCATTTCCCAATTGCATTATGAGACGTAAAATCAGTGCAACTTGATTAAAGTGGCGCCCAATAATTAGCGTTCTTTATTATTAACGCGTCAATAAATATCTCAAATTCAAAATACATTGCCGTATCGTCCGTCTTGTCAAGCTCTATGGTTCGGAGTGCTGAGCGTTTACTTAAGACAATAAACGCCGCCTTGCGGTAATACATACGCAGATGTTGCGTGTGGTCAGTGGCATATAACGCTACAACAACGCTCGGAATAAGGGCGCGCAGTCGTGGAAAAAGTGGAAAGTATGATCACCTAATTCGAGAACTCATTAGTTAGATTGGTCTAAGCATCGAAGTCGACAGGAACTGAACAAAATATTGGCCGAAACTATTATAGCCGGACCAAGCTAATGATTGAGAAAAATGGTGAATTCGATTTAGACGAGCCGACTGAAGCAAAATATACATAAATGATCAACACGATCCGCCCCTCTTTTTGTACGAAACAAAGGCTAAAGGAGAATAATACGGAATACGGAATAAGGAGAATAATAGACGAATATGAAAAGTAGGGCATTAGTGTAGTGGTTGGTAGGTATTTGGCTATGAACACTGAGTTGTTCATCCATTCCTGATTGAACTTGACATGCTTGTGTGATTTAATATCATAGAATATCGAATAATCGGTTTAGATGAAATGATGTTAACCATTGAACCCCTTAGGGGGGAAAATTGAGAATTTCAGCCGCTCCCCGGTCTGTAGTCTCTGAAGATGTCATAATATAATTTAATGTACTAAGCATATAATACCTTACGAATAATGATTAATCTGCTTAGACATTAGACCGACAACTCATCACTTGTGGCATAATATATTACTTCGGAGAATTCGTACCTAATGACATTATCATTGGGCGATAATGTCATTAGGTACGAATTCTCGGAAAGAATAATAAAACATACTCGTTCATGTTTCACAGGGGTAAAACAGAAGGGCACATCCTATAGGGGAAACGAAGGAGAACGGCCAAAGGCTTAATGACTTCGCTAAATCTAAATTCCACGTGATTTCCTTATTAAAACATAAACAAAATAATATGGGAATTTTGCCATGGGCAAATATTCATCAAATTCAACCATTCATTTTCAAGTTGCCACTTAAACCAGGGGAATGTCGTCAAGGTCGCCCCTTAGCGTTAATTTATATATCTAACTACTATTGCCATCTGTGCGTGGCAATATTTATAGTCAATCAAAAAAGTATCCTTTCTAATTCCAAGCACGAAGTTGCTTTTAGTGACATTTTATGAAGGCACTGATCAGGAAGCGATGGAAAAAATATTATTTTAAATGCATAAAAAGTGGAAAAAACGATGAAAACATGGCACTTTCAAGGTAAGCATATCAATACGTTGTGTAGTTACCACGTAATAAAACCCAAACATAAATTCTGGTATATATGAAGTGTTGTAATTTTGGCATTGCCCGATAGGTCTATGACGCATGTCGTTAGGTTCGGACCTTTTTCGTAGTTTTTCGTAAACCCATTTTTCCTTTAATTTTGAGTTCGATTGCCTATGCAAGCTGCTCCACCTGCTGCAAAGAAAACAAGCAGAGGACGGCGCTCAATGAAAAGCACAATTTGGACTTCACCAGAAATCCTCGAGGAACTGCGTGAGAAGAAGGTATCTGTTTTAACGTCAAAAAAGCGGCAGGCAGTAAAACTCCAGCAACGTAAGGTCGTCCACCCAAAAAAAGCCCTTCTCTGATGAAGACGATGAAGAAGAAGTTTGCATTGAATCGCAACAATTACGATGCATGCATCGAGTGCAAGAGAGATATTCACTTGGCTGGTTTTTTGGCTTTTTTTCAGAAATTTTTTGTGAAGAACTGGAGAAAGATGCAAATACGAATTTTTCACCATATATTTATTAATATCTTGAGCGAGTACAGTAATTTTTCCAGCCCGATGATCGTTATTGAAATACAGAGCAATTTATACACCCATCTCCAAAAAAGGTGTTTTTCTGCTGCCACGCTAGAGAGCGCTGCGATCATCGTAGGGAAAAAAGTAAACGGCATTTTAACATACAGACTTAACTACAGTCCGCAAACTAGGATTATTAAAAAATATTAAAAACTTAATTTTTGGTACTGTGTTAAACTTTTTTTTTGAATTCTGCCGTTTTTTACGGCTTTTTCAATGAATAAAAACAACTACTAAATGAATCGCAATTATCCTAGTTTGCGGACCATAGAAATATGTTCTGAATAATAATAATCGTTGGCGCAACAATCCATATTGGATCAGGGCCTTGAAGTGTGTTAGAGCACTTCATTCAAGACCGTAACGGTACACTAGGAGGCAATGTGGTCAGCATTGCGCTCGCCCGAGATTATTACCCTGATTTGACTCAGGTACTCATTCACAGCTGAGTCGATTGGTGTCCGACGTCAAATCACGATGCAAATTCCACTGCCACCAGTGAGATTTGAACCGCGACCTTCCGTATGACAGCCTAGCGCTCTAACCACTGAGCTATCCGGACACATGTTCTGAATAAGTGGTGAAAATGTCAAAGAATTTCGTTGGATAGGTTTTGGGCTATGAGGGCAGCCGATTTTCAACATGCGGTTTCGAGAAAAACGCATTTAAAAAGTAGAATGCGATTTTTAGCCATAATACCTGAACTGACCATTAATCTCCTATATCTAGTCCTTAAACCTTAGGTTTCTTGAAGAAATATATGACGGCCTTGGCTTCAATTCTTGTCGTTTTTGTGAAGTCATTCGAACGTCATTCGGACCGATAAATACGAGCTTTATTACGGCGATCAAATAATAAAAAATAATAAAATAATAAATTTGGCATGTGACTTATCACGTGTTTAACACTATAATTTCCGAATGACTCCGAATATCAAAAAATTACTTTGCCCATATATTCTGCACTATATCTTGATACAATTGAGGCAAAAAAAAAATTCGATTCCGCGGATACGACACATGGGATGATCCCCTTAATAAATAAACCCTACCACACCTACAATATGATTGCTCTTATTTTTTAAGTCACATTAGGTATAATTTCTTACCGATTTTCAAAAGAGATCTAAATTAGACAACTTGGCCCAACCCTGACTAAAATTTTTTTAACACCTTCCATTTTTTATGTTTTCTATTTATTAATCTACAATTAGCGGAAAAATTTTCTACTTGTTTCAATCTTTCCAAAAATATACATAAGTCCAAAAGAGGTCCGACCCTAATGACATTCCCCCACCTCTTTTAAAATATGGTATTGATGTGAAATAGCAGAAGATAACTCAAAAATATACAACATTGTAGCACATGTCGATAGTTGAAAGAGGAATACCAAACTGCGATCATTAAGAAAACAAGTCGGGAAACCGGAAGCTTGACGCTTCAGGTATAAAAGGTTTTGTGTATAACGTAGTTCTCCATTGGTTTATAGAATTGACCCGAGATATTGAAATCGCTCAGTTCTGGGTAGGTTACTGCCATTGCCAGAACTGGGCGATTTAAATATCTCGAAGGGCAGGTTACTGCCATTGCCAGAACTCAGCGATTTAAATATCTCGAGTCAATGCTATCAGCCAATGAAGAACTGCGTAATGAAATTGTTTCACGCGTTAATGCAATCTGGATGAAGTCGCATTCCCCAACTGGTGTTCTTTGTGATCGGCGTATCAGCGCACGTCCCAAATCTAAAATTTACTGCAATGTCGTCCGTCTGCCGCTCTCTATAGTTCTGAGTGTTGGCCGACTATAAAGGGTAATGAACGTCGTCTTGCGGTAATGGGGACGAAGATGTTGCATTGCACTGGTGGCGTGACACGTTTTGATTACGTCTAAAATGAGAATATCCGCGATCGATATGGGTTTGCACCGATTGTGGAAAAACTGCAAGAGAGGCGTTTTCGATGGTGTGGTCACGTAATTCACGCTAACGAGAATTCAACAATCAGTATCGGTGAGAACATCGAAAGCAATGGTAAGCAACCGAAAAGCCGGCCAAAACAATGGTGGCTTGATACGCTGGATAGGGATTTAAAGGTCTTACATCCTGATCAGGCATTTGATAAAATAAAATGAGGAAACCGATCACCAGGAGCCGACCCCGCTTGTGAACTGAAGGCTGAAGAAAAAGAGAAAGATGTGAGGAGCGACGAGTGCACGACAGCTCCGTGTAATATAGCTAAAAATTCCATTCCATTTCTCTATTTTCTACAAAGCGATTTAAATAAATCATCTGATGGAAAGACCTGTGTTGATAATGGTCACCCTCATACGCTTCACGCTCTGAGTTTAATATTATTAGCGAATGAAAACAATTTAACCAGCATCAAATATAAAAAAGGGCTAGGGAGAATTAGATTCTTCTTGAATGGAATTTTAATATTTCACTGGAATTTCACTTATTCTCGTTAATTATGACGTCAGCATCTTATTTGTTTGGCTTAGGATGCTGTTGATTAGCACGAAATTGATAAGTTTGAACTGCTATAACTTTCCCACAAATAGTTGGATTTTCATGAAACTTGGCATGTGTATGCTGTATGGCTGTCCTCTATGTCGGTGCAAAATTTAGTACACTTAGGATGAACTTAAGGGGAGTTTTTTAGTCTATTTCTAAAAGTTGGTAATATACTATTAGTAAATTTTTTGAGCAGATACCGGAATGGGACATCTCTCGAAGATTAGATTTCACATAAGTGTTTTACACAAAACCTTAAAAAGGGCTGCAGATAAATAGATTCTTCATAAATGTGACTTTAATATTCCACGCGAATGTCAATTATTGCCGGTAATTATGACGTCAGCATCTGATTTGCATGGCTTTGGAAGCGATAAATTCGCGCGAAATTGTTAAGTTTGAACTGCTATAACTTTGACGTTAATTGCCAGATTTTCACGAAATTTGGCACGTGTATATGAAATATTGTCCTCTATGCTGGTACAAAATTCGTCAAAAGTCTTAGGATGAATTTAAGGGGTTTTTTCAGTAAATTTCTAAAAAGTAGTAATATACTATTAGTAAGTTTATTTGAGCAGATATCGGGATGGGACATATTTTGAGGCCTACATTTCATCTAGGCGCACCACCTTGATTTTTTTCGTATTTTAAGGTTGGGTAGTTTCCGAAAATGAGTCCTGTCTCACTTCAAATGCGTACATTTCGCCTCCTTACTCACGCACTTTGCAATTTATGCCAAAACTAATATCAGTTTCGGAAAGTACAAATCGAGACCTTTCATTTGACACCCTACAGAACTATATTCGGTAAAAAAATGTTTGAATCCCTCCTTTATATGTATGGGGAGCCCCCCTTTAAACTCCACCTAAATGTATGCCACTCGCTGTATGCGTGAGATCTCATAGCTCCCATCTGTCCACCAAATTTCGTTCGGATTGGTTTAGCCCTTTTGGAGAAAAATGCGTGTGACAGACAGACAGACAGACATTGAATCGATTTTAATAAGGTTTTGTTTTACACAAAACCTTAAAAAGGAAACTTGCCGATTAGTAGTTGAAACGCGAACACGAGGCAGAGGAGTATCCGAGATCCTAAAGGAGGGTAAAATAGAATTTATCAGTCACATTCATAAACTCATTGGAAACATGGACAACCCAACAAATATCTTAAGACTGTTGAATAAGCATTAGTGTATAACATGTCGGGAAACCAGAACCTGGACTCTTCAGGTATGGAGGGCTGTGTATTTCTTTGCCTTCTTCCTTTCTGTACCTAGCTCGTGATGTTTAAGCATATTTGTACATTACGTTAGGCTATTCACTTAGCATTATATTGACATTCAAAGTCTTAGATTGCACTAAATTTGCATAAAAGTGAAAATTTTGACTTATTATAACTTTGTTAGTAATAGTGCAATTTCCATCAAACTTGGTAGTACCATGCGTTGTTAACCTTATTTGAGAAGACATCGATATGGACGGCATTTCGGAGCACCACATAACGACTGCTTCGTGATTTTTTTCCAGATTTCTCGGGTGAGTATCTTCTGGGAATGGGCCCGCAAAAGAAATGATCGTCCTAAAACTCAACGTCGAACGATGTTCCCATATGCCCCCCGGGCAGACCGACAGTAAATCGATTTCACTAAAGTTTTGGTTTGCACAAAACGTTAAAAAGGGAATATGGTGATGCAGCACACATTATAGAGGAACTTATTTTTTGTGTGCTGCTGTAAAGTATTGGCAAACATCATTGCACAATGATTGATTGCTAATAACGTAAGTGGACCGATTATCTTCGACGGAATGTACTGGCAAAATCCTGAGGATATGGAATCGACGAGCATCGACTATTCGTTAATTTCTGTGACGCGTGTAATAGTATTGATTGTAACGTATTTTGCAAAATAACTAAACTAAGAATCCGAACAAAACTAGTTCAAATGGTAAAAGCTGCAATGGAAAACAATAAAAAAGATTAAAAATCCAAAATGAACACAAAGCTTCAAAATTGAGTCAGAACTCAAATAAGGGATGGTCTTATCCCAATGCTATTCAACTTGATACTCGAATACGTGGTCAGGAAAGTGAACTCAGTTAACACTACACCAATCGTACGCTGTTCGACGATTTCATGAGAGATAGTAAGCATTTTTTTTCAGAGTCAATGTGTCAAAATACTAAACACATCACGCAAATTCAAAAGGCTAACCTATTCATTTAGAATATGCCGTTGGGCTATTTCGAGCGGGCAGACCTACCTACTAAGTGATCTCTCTGTCAATGGGTGTCACGAAATGTAGCGTAGAATCGCGGCTGTTCATAAAGCACTTAATGCGGCCATCCCCATTATGAATTCTATAAGTCCACAGGAAAAATCAACTAGGCATCTACAAAATCCCAACATGTATGTTCTGTCCTGTATGTTCAACGCAAATGTCTGAAAATCAAATCGGCACATTTGAGTGAAAGGTTCTCCGGAAATTTTATGAAATCAAGTCGGGAAAGCGGAAGCTGGACGCTTCCATTATGAAAGGTTTTGTGTATTTCTTGTAAAAATATTTATATGTCCTATTAGTATATAGCATGTATCCATTTTCGCGTGATACTGACATTCAGTTTCGAATTTGCACAGGAGCAACAACTTTGACCTATTATAACTTTGTTAGTAATAGTACGTTTTCCATCAAACCTGGTAAGATCATGCTTTATATTATAGCCAACATTTCGTAATTCTAAGATGAACTTAAGGGGGGTTTTACAGTCAATTACTAAAAATTATAGTAGCATACTATTATTAATTTTATTTGAAGAGATATCGGTATGGGGCTATTTCGGAGCCAAGGCCCCATATAGCGGCAGCCTTTTGATTTTTTCCCGATTTTTCGGTTGAGTAGTTTCTGAGAATGAGTTCGTGAAAGAAATGATCAGTTTCGATCCCTGCACCTCACCTTTCCAACAAGTATCGAAACTAAGATCTACTTCGTTACTAAGTACTAACTGAGACCTTTCATTCGGTAGCCCACAATACTATGTATGCGTGAGTGTTCACAGTTCTCACCTTTCCACCAAATTTGGTGCTAATCGCTATAACCGTTTCCGAGAAAGATGCGTGTGATAGACAGGCAGACAGTAAACCGATTTTATTAAGGTTTTGTTTTACACAGAACCTTAAAAAGAATATAAGTGAGAGTGAATTCGATGCACCTATCAGTCGTATTAAGTATGTAATGACCTCCAACAGCTATTTTGCCTAAATTTCTTAAATGGGCCGCCCATGTAGGGCAAAGTCTGAAAATGGAACTCCGACATGCGTTTTTAGAAGCAAAACTCAAAGAAAATGACATAGGAAAACCTACTACAAAGATCAGAGGACTATTTTCGCCAAGACAAGAGGTTGGGTCCCATATATTTTCATGGGGGGCACGTCGTTCGACCGAAGCAGCTGGAGAGGTTCAATATGTTTTGCAACTTTATCGGAGCAACATACGAGTATGCTGTCCGGAGCGACCTCGTTTTATTTATTTTTTATTCATTCGGAGGAAGGTTTCCGATTACAATACTTCAAAGTGTATTTAGGATCTGCTCCCCTGGAAAAAATTACAAATTTATGATACACAAAACTCTAAAGTAGAGCCGCATATTTATTCAAGTGATTTGTGTGCGATTTGTTTTTCCTAAATTGAATCAGCATTTTCATTAGCTACAATAGGGTAAGTAATTTATTACTCGTATGTTCAAGGTTGGTTACTCCAAAGTTATTACGAAGTTATTATTGTGGGTGAGCTTAAAACGTTTGTTGGGAGAAAGTGCGGACCAGATACCACTCGGTTTCAAACCATGTTTTTGTCAATGCTAATATCATTAAGGTTAGTAAGTTCTATCATGATTGCATATGCTTTTTGATAAGCTTCTCACATCGTTGCTCTCCTTAAGTAAAGATTCCAAAACTTTGAATGCTAGCATTGAGGAAGACGACAAATAGTCACCGAAAAATGCATATTTTTTCAATAAAGGCTTCGTATTGTTTATTTTATTTCTTATCGAAAATTGAGTTTTAACAGCACCAAGTTTTGTTCTGACTTAAAAGGCCTAAAACATGAAGATGGCTCTGCTCTCATGCTATTTAATTTAGCGTAGTAGATTGTCAGGAGAATCCATGTAACTTCCAATAGAACACTACTCATGAAGGTGGTGGCATACGCGGATGGTGTTAACATTATAGCCACCGAGAAGATCATGAGAGCGTTGGTTCTCAGATTTGGAAGCTGAAGAGCGCGATCGTTGAATTGAGATATTTAGCGGCGGTGTATCGTGTAGGCCAATGCCCGAATCACCATCTAAAGGACAATTGTATTTATATGCCTTTTTTGCCTACATAAAAATCACTATCTGACTATTTTTTGTGGAACAGTTCTGAAGAAATAATGTGTATCAAACTCTGAGTGTTAGAAGCTGAATGCTGAGTTAATGGTGGACAAAAGATTCGAGCCTTGCCAAGACTTTTTCTTTCGGAAACTAGTGGGTTGGAATCGGATGTTTGGAGGCCATGCTCTTCAAAGTCATGCAACAAGTTGGCCCGTAAGGAATTATTTCACCGAATTGGCGAATTTTTGGTTCTTTCTGAAAGTTCTAGAGTTGTCCCTCTGGAAACTATATAGTAATTTTTAGACTACAGGTGAAAAGATAAAATCAATACGGGAATTCTTTAATAGGGAAGGAAAATATATTTTGGGTATCTAAATGTTACATTTGAATACTGGTATAGTAGCGATTGGAATGTGGTAGAAAGCATAAAATATAATACTAGTTTGATTTCAATATTTATAAACGTAAATTTTATTGGCAGGGGAGGAGCAAACATGAATGTTTCACGTGCATTGCCAAAAACATAAAACTAAAAAGTTATTTTCCTATTTGAATATTAAGTCAATAGAAATGTTTGTATTTTTCAAGATTGTATTTTCCAAACACATTTCAGGCCTCGATTATACTTTGAAGGAGATAGACAAGGAATTCATACTCGTTTGTTGAGTTTGGCATGAACCAAATTGAAGATGCCACGATGCCAATTGGCAAAAAGCCCACAAACAGCAACGTAATTATATACATATATGATACATGCTTTATATGTACACATTTTTGATCTTGTGGCATATCACCATATCCAATTTGATAATCAAATATAGTATTTAAAAACCCTATTATACTACTAATATCAAGGAACATGACGGAAGCCAAACACGCAGGTTTGAATGACTTGGCTCCTGGTTATCAAAGGGAATTGATTATAGATAAGACACGTTTTAGACTCTCGAAATGACTTTGGAACTAAAATAGAACTGGATAATTCCAATTATAAGCACGACTCTCCTTGATAATCAAATAAGATTGTGGAAAATATAGACGACTCGGGGATATCTTTTCCTTTGTATAAGTGACAAGTGATGCTGATGATAATTTATAGCCCCAAACTTTCATCATTAATTGATGAATCGATGATAAATATCATTAATTTTTGTCGTCTCCATATTTTGTAGGTTCTGTTGAAATACCAATGATTTGTTATTTTTCGATTTAGATATTGTACGAACAGTTTCTTCAATGGTTAGTTGTGATACTTGCGTCGCATGGACTTCAGTTGGTGAGATTTTGAGCTTAGCAGGTTGACTATTGAGCAATTCATCGAAGTATCTACCTTTTGTTCTAATATGGAAATTCAATCTTTAATATGCTCATTGGCAGCTTGTAAATCAAGTCAATCATTCCGGTCGCTTTTCCTCCTATACTTACTATTACTGTATCCAATGTGGTTCCGTTTTTGTTTCTCAGTTTTTCTTAGGATGGCGTGTATATATCAATTTTAGACCGACACTGAGTTGCTTGCTTTTCGAGGTTAGTGAAGCTCGAAAATCTGCGCCAACAAAATAATGATCCCAATTAGTATTAGTCTGTTACACTCTGTTAAGTTCAACAAACGGGTCTTTCACAACGGCTCCAGAAAATGCCTGTGCCGTGAACTTTTGAAGATGAATTCCTTCAGTACCTGTCATCTTTTACTAAATTGGTGTCAAAGTCGAAGTTTCAGTCATACTCATCATTTGTTATCGATTGATTGGCTGAATTGAAATACCACAACATCCACCTTATCAATTAGAATTGGTCCTCTCTCCATATAAATGCTTACTGAGGACTTGTTATCATAAAAAAATCCGTTCCAAAATAATTTATAATAAGATAAATCTTTGCCGGGATTATTAAATTTTTCGGAAACGTCCAATTATCATCATCACATCTCTGGTAATAGATAACGGTGGTGACACCTTGAAATAAAAAAAAAGCGAACAGAGCTGTAAGCTAAATGCAGTGTGCATAAATGATAATTGTGTCCCTTATGTATTGTTATCGCCTTTGCAGGAGAATTTAGAAAGAAGACCAATTTGTTCGTTGTTGTCTCAGCTTTTGAGATATTTTTTTATTATATTTATACGGGCGTATAGGATAAGTCGACCTAGATCTGTTAAGGGCGTGTAGTATCCATAATTTCTGACTGATTTCGCTATAAAACACCCTAACCCAAACTTAACCGTTTTCGGGATATTCAAGTTTTATTTTTTTTTATAAAAAATTTCTCGGCTATTGAATTAGATATTTTGATCAAATTATCCAGTGCACAAAGCAGTGTGGGCATATTCGTGTTCGTATATACGAATACGAATACGTTCGTACGATGATTTTCTATGAATACGAATACGAACGAATGCATTCGCACTCGAAAAGGTGAATATCTCGGTATTCACACAAGTGAATACAAACGTATTCGTATTTACGAGTACGAAAACGAATTCTGTTGGATTAATATTTCCAAGTGCGAATACGATTTTTTTGTATTGAATTAGTGATCTGATCATGTTGTCCGGCGGCGTCAGACTTAATCTCCAATAAGAAAATTAAAAGGCGGTGTAGACATCCCCAGACAGACAGTCTGTATCAGACAACAGGCAAAACAGATGTCTGTGTATAAAGCAAACAGATGGTTGAGCAATTGACTCACAGAATACGTGCATATAAATAATTGCCACTTGCGAAATACGCATATATAAATATTTAAGTTTCTAAGTGGAGAATAGTGCAGCTCGTAGTGCACGCATATATTTGTGCGTATCTCAGTTCGCAATTTCGGCTTGCAATTGACAAGCTGTGTTCCCAAATTACAAACAACCAACCAAATATTCCATTATCTATGTGCGTACCGTGAGGAATTGTTTTGCAATTGGTACAACAACTATATGTATATCTACATATCTGCAAGCATGTCGGTTACAAGCCGAAATGGCGGACTCCCAAAGTTATGCCTTATATTATCCCTTATACCAATACTTGCACTTTTAGGATGAAACTAAAGGGGGGTTTTGGGTAAATTTCTAAAATGTAGAAATATACTATTATTAACTTTATTTGAATAGATATCGGAATGGGATGTATTCTGAGGCCTAGATTTCGTATAGATACACCATTGTGATATTTTTCAGATTTTTCGGTTGGATGCGTTCTGAGGACTGAGAACTTTACTTCAGAAAACTTTTTACCTTTTGTCGCATTTTAATATGGATAGTTTTGCTGAGCAAGGAGTTTGTTTGAAATGTTGTGTTCTAACGAAATTTTGCGTGCTAACACAGTGAAAATGTTACAAAAAGCGTTTGGGGAGTCTGCTCTGTCAAGAGGTGCCGTATATTGCATTGGTATGGGATTTGATTCGTTCTGAATGTTCATCCACGTGAAATACAAACAAGCCTAGTGAAGTTGGCGTTTCATATAGAACCATTCAGCACAGGAATGGGATGGCTCGTCAATTTTATGCAAAAACAACATCGAAAAGCGATTGCCGAGCACATTATTTTTAAAGCAAATAATGACTCGATCTGGTGATTAGATGTGAGTTTAAAAGTTTGTTATGGAGACAAGACAACAATCGTTCGAATTCGAGTTCGTTTTTGAAGCGCCAAACGTGCCCAAATCGAAAAAACTCCGCCGAAGCCGTTAAAAAATAGAGATTCCAATAATTGCTTTCTCTGATTACCAAGGAATGGTATTTACCATCGGGCCAGACAATCAATGAAGAATATTACTTATCCGTTTTGAAGCATTTGAGGAATGCCGTACGTCGTCAACGGCCGGAATTGTGAGCCGACTATTCGGGGGTTTCGAACGATGATAAAACGCATTATTCAGAATTATGCTTGAATTTTTAACCAAACACAAGTAAAAATTACAACTTAGGGGCAGAAATTTCAGTCCATAAAGGACATCAAGCAGGATGCGACGAGAGAACTAAATGCCGTCTATTTAATGCTGTCAAACGTGCGGTGGTTCAGATGGATCCTCTTTTGAAGAACGAAGGTAAAATAAATTAAATTTGCCTGAAAATGAAGTCGTTTTTGCTTTATTTTTAAATGCCTGTACTTTCTGGACATAGGGTATACGAATTTAATAAGTAAGACTACTCACTTTAATGTAACATCTGCCTTGGTGTATAGTAAATTTAAACGAAAAGGGTAGCTTTGACTTGTTGTAACTTTCTTAATAATAATAGGAGGAGAATTTTCTGAGAATAAATAATGTCTCACTTCAGATTCGTCTTCTTTCACCCTTCACTCCCATACTGCGCGACCAATATCAAATTTAACAACTAATCGAAGTATTTCAGTTACTTCCTTGCGGCTATATTTTGGTGAAAAAAATTTACATCATCTTTTCGCTTGTATGGAAACACTCTTTTAAACTCCATGCGAAATCATGCGTATGTGGGATTTCACAGCCAGCACCAAATTTCGTGTCAATGGATTCCGTCGAAAAAAGCATACAGACAGACATTAAACCGATTTGAATAAGGTTTCGTTTTTTTCCAAACGCATAAACATTAGGCGAAAGGAAACGTAAAGTGGCAATGTTTTCTTCTAATTCTTAAACAAGTCGGAATACCGGAAGCTCGCGCTTCGGATATAAAGGTTTTGTGTTCATCTTATGTAAGAAATTTCAACGCATATTTTTCTATCCGTATATAGCTACAAATCCAACATACTCCTTCATATTTTTCGAAACTACGAGACATACGTACATATTACAGCCATAGATATTACGCTCACCCTAAACAAACAAACTGCCTATTTCCGAATACTGTACACATATAGGCACATATATAAATTGATCGTACCCATATTTTCGATTTACTTCTTATATCTATTTGAATTAGGCACTACCCGTAAAGTTCATTAGCACGCATATATTATATACCTACATACACACATGTCTGGTTGGCAAATAACTAAAAAAACTAAAAGAAAATAATTCTCTGGGACCCAATTCATAAGAACTCATTTCGTTGTGGTATTGAATTGATATGTGATGATGACGTCATGCAGGTTGTAGAGTGCACGAAATTCACAAAAAATTGTAAAGTTTCACCTCCTATAACTTTGTTAACAATAATTGGATTTTCTTCAAACTTGACCAAATTGTGCATTATGGTCTTCATTATACGTATGCCAAATTTTGTACTTCTGGGATGAACATAGGGGGGGTGCCGGATAAATTTCTAAAATGTGGAAATATACTATTATTAACTTTATTTATGCAGATGTCGGAACCGGATATATTTTGAGGCCTAGATTTCGTAGAGATGCACCACTGTGATTTTTTTCAGATTTTTCGGTTGGATAGGTTCTGAGAACGAGACCTGTTACACTTTTTGGGGGTCATACTTTGAGCGCTCACTCTTCGATGTTTCACCCAATATCAAATATTGTACCAGTTTCGAAAAGTACTAATTTAGACCTTTCATTTGATACCCCACATGGCTACATTCTGTGAAAAAAAAATGTGCACCCTCCATTCACATGTATGGGGAACCCCCCCTTAAACTTAACACAAGATGGCGCCACTTACTGCATGTAAAGGGATCACCAGATAACATACTCTCACCAATTTTCGTAACAATCGGTCCAGCCGTTTCCGAATAAATCGGGTGTGACAGACAGACAGACAGACAGACAGACAGACAGACAGACAGACAGACGGACAGACGGACAGACAGACACCGTCTCGATTCTAATAAGGTTTTGTTTCACACAAAACCTTAAAAAAATGAAATGAGGGAATGCATTTTGAGAGAAACTTCAGCAATTATTGTATTGATATGCTATAGTTCTCTACTATACCAGAATCTATCGACCCCAAAAAATTGCAATTCGTTCAAAACTTTTATATGATTTTGTAACTTTCAGATGCAACAGAAAGATAATTTACACGTTATGAAATACTGTTTTCAAAAGAAAGCTTCCGTCATTTGCATATAATAGTAAACATTGGGCTCTTGCAACTGATGTTATCAGATTGGAATTTTGATGGAACTTGAATTTATTTTACACATTTTTGCGGAAATTGTGCTTTTGCTTCAAATAAAACCCGATAGCCCGGTTGTTTGCACGAAATATCATTAATGCACATTGTGTTTTTCATAATTGAAATTCCTGGTTTTTATGCCTTTAAATTTGAAGTTTTAGTTTTTTTGTATTAGAGTGAAAGTAATAATTCTCCCTCATACTTAATTTTAAATTATGCTATATGCTAATGAAATGAAATGGAATAAGGGTAGATTAGAAAGAAAGTGAAAAGCATAGGAACGTATACGTTATATTACTCTTAGGCAACCACATTTGAAGGGTGCTTTCTACAGTTTGAGGCAATCAACAATAGTATTCAACTCCCTACATGGAACGCTTGGCTGCATTTTTATGTATATACATAGATGAACAGATTCTTTGATAATTCATATTATGTAACTTACGTTTTCCTTAGAAGTGGCATCGGTTACTAAACCTTTGACGTGGCTATTCATCAAAAATTTTAGTGATTTATAAGAGACACCAGCAAGTACTGAGGAAACCATCTGGTTGACAGTGACAGTTGACAGTGCAATGGAGAGAATAAAAGATGCATTAAAAAGACTTGAGATGAAACCTCTGTTTAAGTGTGTCATCGGAAATGTTTTAAGCTGCAGTTGTTGGGGACAACTGTATTTCAAGGTTTTGTGTAAAACAAAATTAGGAAGCAGCCATTTTACAGTGCCTAGCTTCCGAAATGCCACCATACCGTATAGTGTGCTAATCCTAAATAAACAAACGTTGCCCATTCAAATTGATCTAACAAAACTTCACGCATTTCCACTTTACTAGGCGCGCAAAAGCGTATATATATGTGCTTATAGTAAATACCACTGGTGCTAATGTACACACATGTCTACCCTACATTCACATACACATATCTGCTTCGAATAATTGACACTGATATGCAAATAACTAAACAAACCAGGAAACCGGAATCTAGGCGCTTCAGGTATGCAAGGTTTTGTGTATTTCTACTATAAAGACATTTGAATTGTCCATTTGTCCCATTAGTACGTGAGCAGATATTGGAATGGGATGTATTTTGAAGCCTAGATTTCGTATCGATGCGCAATGATTTTTCGATTTGAAGGATTCTGAGAGCGAAACCTGCTATATTTTTCGGGGCACTTTCTGAACCTTCACTCTCCTATGCTTCACCCCATATCAGAAATAAGATCAGTTTCGAGTAGTACTAATTGAGCCCATTCATTTAATATCACAGATGACCACATTCTCTAAAAAATGTAAACCCCCACCCCCTCTTGCATGTATGAGCTGTTGTACATAATGCCCTTAAAAAAACACAATAGCAAGCAAGCAATTCTGATTTTAAATATTTAGACACAAAATTAAAAGAGGGAATTTTTAAAGGTTTACATATCGTTTCTGTTGGTTTACATATACTTGAAGCACAATTTTGACCAACTCGTCTATGAACTGCATTAAATTTTACTCCTTTATTGGTTATGGTATGCTTCTTGCGAAATGGAGATGTTAAGATCCCAGAATCTACTTTAGAAAGTTTCTATTTGCTAAATTTTGACATAAGAAAATGTTGTTATTTTACTTGCATCACTACTTCGGTGTCCAAAATGAAGGCGTCGGCTGCAGCTTTTCACAATGGGTTAAACCCCATATCGCCCGTCGGTGTCGTCATTTTGTTGTTCATTACCAGGATTACCAGGATTTTCGCGAAGTATGCAGTTAGTTCTTTCCCAGCGGCATAGCACTCAAGACGTTGGAGTGGATCTCAGATTCCCAGCATTTCCAAACAGTGGAAGTAAAAACATTGAAGTAACTGCAGGGGTTGCAAAGAAAAGTTCCGGCGGCTTTATTTCGATTAAGTGCGTTCATGGTAACCGAAATTTTGCCTCTGCTTGGAAGGGCAGTCCAGCTTTATATGAATTCACCAACCGTCACAGGAATGAGAATCGTGGTAAAGTGTAGATCAACGCACTTTTAACTTCGGCGATTTTTTTTTCTGTCTACACAGTAGGAGGGTTTTCCATTGCTGGATGATATTTGAACTACGAAAATGGCCTGTTTTAATTTTCCGAGGGTTTATTTGTGAATTCTGCGGTAGAAGTACGCAGAGGAAGATGAGCGACCGTAAAATGATGCCCTTTTAGAGGGGAATGTCAACACACCTAAAGGTACTGTGTTGTGATCAATTTGAGTAGTGATTGGGGTCGGCCAATCGGAACTCAACCTCATGGCAGGCTAGGCTCATGCAAATTGTAGAAATTTACAAACCTCGCGCCATTCCTACTACAAGCAACAAAATCAAATCTCTCTTTCATGTGTCAAAATCCAACTTACAGTTCATGGTTCATTCATTTATTCATTCCTACAGTTGTTAGTAAACATTTGTCATAGGATTTGCATCAATTGCCACTAGGCTTTCCAGAGTACAAAATATAGTGGCGTAAGAGAGCGAAGAGTATTCTCCAGTGAAATTAGTTTTCATTAAAGGCCTTGTAATATTTCTGAAGTTTGTATGTTGCTTACCCACAAATTTCTATACTTTTCAGTCCCTTTTACGACCCTTAGAGAATATTTTCAACGTATTCGTTAATTCCAGTCATGGAGTCCTGTTTAAGATTATAATCCAGTAATTAAAGCTTTCAACCTCCGAATTCCTTCAGTCAAGACCGATTGACATGGGGTGGGGGTACAACCTGGCATAAGAAACAAAAGTTATATAGCGCTGATGGGGGTGCAACACCCTTTCAATTTATATGTGAAAACCAGCTTTTGTTTTTATTGATTTTTATATCAAAAATTCAGGTAATAACATTATTTTGGTCATAGCTCCGTTGTTATTTATTCCACTGACTTCCATCATGTCTTATTTTAAAGGCCTTTTCAAGCACTTTAATAGAGTTTTAGATTAATGTCCACTAAAATTTGTTGATTTTGCGTTATTTGATCTTGAAAGTATTAATTAGTTTTTAGACATTACGAAGTTGCGTTTGATGAGCCTGTTCATATTGTATCTATAAAAAAATATTCATTCATTTTTCATTTTTTTGTTATTTAATATGCCATGTTTTTGCTTAACATCATTTCTACATGAAATGCATGGTTTTGAAGTCATTTGTCAAAAATCATGCATTTTTTTTTATGAAAAAACGACATCTTTGAACATGAATAATTCGAAAATTACTATTTATACGAAAAGTTTTCACTAAACGCTTTTTATTTAGAATCGACTATTTAATCGACTTGGGCCCCCTCCGGGGGGAAGCGCACATTGGTGCTATATAACTTTTGATTCTTATGCCACCCTACACCTCCACCCCAAATTTTATGTCAGTCGGTCCTTACTGAAAGAATTCGGAGGTCGCATCCGATTTTCGGCTTCAATGAATGGACTGTTAGTAAACAGACAATGCAAGTTTCTGTCATATTTATTAGTTTTCTTACTGCAAATAAACAATTAGTCAAATGTTGACCTCCCTTTTCAGAAGTAAGACTGACATTCTATGAATTCTTTCGTTACTGCTTTTATTCTTTTACAAAATGTATTTTGAAACATTTTAAATACAAAGCCTAATGCATTTGTCATCATTGCAGTCTTTTTTTTCTGGATTTATGGACTTACAATGAATTTCAAGGATATTCCTGTGTTGTCTCAAGTTTAACATGCTTATCTACGTAACTTTTTCTTATTTGACCTTTTTCTGTAGACCTCTAATTTTCCAGTTTCAATATAACCTGTATATTTTCTGTCAAGTTCACTCTACTCCTAGATTCACGTTGATAATTGTTTAGGACTAGACAAGTTTTTCATGTTTGTTTAAACAGGACGTTGACCGCAATATTTTTCGAATTAAATCAATTCTGGACTACTACTGTTTTATCTCTTAATGGTTGGCATTCGTTTCTCCTTTCTAAGACATCACCCTTCACACGGAATCATATTTAGTATATATATCAGCCCTACATTAAGCGACGGAAAAGATGTTGTCAACTTCATGCTTTGTCTTAAACATTGTATGTCTAATACATAAAATTTGAACCTGGGCCTTGAAGTGTGTCAGAGTGCTTCATTACTAGGATGGAACGGTGCACTAAGAAACAATGTCAAGCGTTTGCTCGGGACTATTGCTCCTCATTTATAGCTGAGCCAATTTATGTAGTTTCCTCCTTACTGATGCTTCTAGGATTTTTAAATAATAGAAAACCGGCAGCTTTTTCTTTCTTCAAAAAATAGTTTTTTTTTCGGAAATACAGAGAGCTCCTTACTTCCTTGTTCAATGCCCAGTCATACATTAGTACTTCTACTAGATTTTGTGGCACTTGATTCTAACCTTTTGTAGGAACTTTGGGTGAAAATCAAACCAACTGACGAATAGTGAAAGGTGAAAAAATTAAAGAGAAGGGGAGAGATTACATTAAAGTATTTAGTGCCCGGGCTGATCTCCCTTTTTGTTCCGTTTGGAAAAATATCATTCCCTCTTAAAGGTTTTATCTAAAAAACAACAAATTAAAGCCGTTTCGCTGCTTATTTTTTTCTTCTGTCTGCCACACATATTTTTGTATTTATTAACATGAAATTTTGTGAAACTATAGAATTGCATAGTTAGATTCTATGTATTAATGAAGAATGATGAAATATCTTGGTTTATGTCCTTAAAAACGGCAAAGTTTCAAATGAAAGATCTGGTTCTTGATTTTTGTCCGTAAAAACAGATTTTAGGCTGCATATTAATTGCAGAGTAGGGTAGCCAGGTGATCCCCCATCCCATCCCATGCTTATATTTGCAAGTTATAATATCGGCCAGGACCAGTGTTTTCAGAAGTGTAAAAATTATTGCATCCAAAAATGTGACAAAATGGTACTAAATAGTACTTCTACTTGAGAGTTTTTAGGATCAAGAAAACAGGAATCACATCGTTCTTAGTTTTCTACAATTTCTTCCGAAAATCATTCTTTGAGCAGATGTACCGCATATGGTTTTGGATTTCGAGCAAATGCTTAAAATATTCAACCAACTTAAGGTTTACCGATTGGGCGGGCATAAAAAGTCGACGTGGGACATTATACAATAACTATTCTCGTGTCGAGAAGGAAGCGTACTTGGGGTTGCTGCCATACTGGAAGCCAAAAGTTCTTTCTATGCCTAAGGTGCTGATTTGTAACAAATTAAAACACAGTATATTAGACTATACTTCCTTTCCATTTTCTGGTCAATAAATACCAACCTACTCACTGGTGATTTAATTGATTTCCGGCACCATGCTTAACGGTTGCAAGTATGTCGCGAATTTGAAGCTCTTTTTTGGATTACCTACAAAGCCCAAACAGGCTGTATTTACTTTTACCAGACTCCAAAACTGAATATTAAAAAATAGGGACAAACGGTTTCGTCCAGAGAGGCAACTCATCAGTGTGGCAACAGATGGAAAACGCTCGTTTATATATTCGCAAAAATATGCCAAGGGTGCGAATTATATCCAAGTGAAACTGCCGATAGCTTGAGCCTAAGCTAGGCGTAACGTTACCAGTTCAACTTTTCGGGTCTAACTTCGTTTGGGTTTTTGTTAAAGAGTACCCTTTTAACTATAAAAAGTTTTGAAAAATGAAAAAAGTACTGAACTACTGATGAACCTCGAAAGGTACAAAATTTAGTACCTTTGGTACTAAAAAGTTAGCACTAGCCACTAGCCTTCTTCTATACTTCGGAAACTGATTACATCCTGCACAGATTGTTACTTCAAGTGTCTAGCTTCCGCCTCCGACTTTAGTTTTTAGCGGCTTTGCAAAGTTTTGTGTAAAGCTAAACCTGGTTGAAATGGGGATACATTCTCTTTACCTATCTTTTTGCAAGTTTATTCACCACAACTAATCACGTCACGAAATTGGAAAATACTGTAATTGCCACTCAAATGTGAATGGACATGCGTTTGCGAATGGCAGGATTTAGAAATATGATAAATTTGTAATATGATAGTTATGCAGACTTGAAAGAGTAATACGTGTCATTTTTAGAAACTCTCATTCTTGCTTGATAAATATACATAAGCTTAATATCGACTTAAGCAAAACACAAACTGTATATTTAATGCAAAGATTGCGACTATTATTGATATTGATTTTAAATGTTATATAAAATTTTCTATTTCCAAAATAGGCACGATATTATATCGAGAAATCGTATCCAGTAGCATTCCTGATTATAGACGGTTATTCCTGAAAATTTTGCTGTATGTATTATATAAGAAAGACACATCCCTGAAGTGAACAGCTTGTGGTTCTAGCTCGTTTAATAATTTCCAATTGTTTACAATATTTGTTATTTCCTCTTATTTAATCTACATTAAAGGAATTCTTTTTTAGCCTGACGAAAACAGCAGATTTATTATTCTTGGCTCCAACTATGATCATTCACAACTGTATAAATAAGCAATTGTCGCCACTTTGCAAAATATCACCACAATGGCTAATAAATAAACATTTCAGCTACTTGCCACACATTGAATAATGAGATTTGATAACAGAGGAAATTATGATATTCCAAAGATATAAATTAGTCATTAGCCTACAATTAAAATTCTAATTAAGTTCAAGCGTGACTTGTCCATGAAGCTTACTTGCACGCCGGCCTTTTTTACGCCAGCGACTTGGAGTAATGTAACTGCACGATATGATTCAATTGCCGTTTTTTGCTAAGAGAGTTATTTTTGTTAAAAAATTGGTATAAATATATACCAGCGTTTGTAAGATGAAAGAGCCCGTAGTTGAGTTTCCACTTCTCAAAGTCACATTTCTGTTACGTAAAATTAAATTGAATTATCAACAGTAAACCGAAGGACACTTCTCACTAATCTTCATTGTCTATAATTATCTCAGCAGTGAAAGTGCTCAAGCTAAGTAAATCAACAAAGACATTCACTTCAAGATATAGTTCCAATGACTATTATTTATAACAATAAAAGTCTAAACAAAGTCACGACATGTTAGTATCAAAATTGTATGGCGGAATTCGAACTGACTAGAATGCACGTTAGCGGGGTTTACATGTATGGTCGTAGTAGCAAAGTTTACCTATGTACGTGGATAAGATTGGCGGAAGTGAAGTAATAGCAAACCTTACAGAGAAATGCCCTGAAATTGAAAGTGAAAATGATTGGAAGACCAGGTCCATATTGCAACAAACAAGATGCACGTCTCCAAACGTGTTTGCTTATGGATATACTATACGTTTGTATGTATATTTGTTTTACAAATCGTATAGGTATATTCACTTGGGTACGCCATTGCCGTTAGTCGGTAATGAACTCTACTTTTATTGTGGAGTGTTGGGTGCACGAATGTCCGTATGTGGTGTCTGCAATTATAACCTGTCACAGTAATTAGCTGGTTGTCATAAATTTTGGCCAATTCCGGGTATGGGGAATTTTATTGACGACCTTCAGGGGATATAGCTTGAAGATGGCTTTGTTGTTGATATTGACTTTTTAGGAGAAATTTTGAGTTTTTACAATTGAATTTATTGATTGATGAGAAGGAAGAGTAGTGAGGATATTCCGAAAAGAAAGTGTTCCTTAAGAAAGCTTGTACACGTTTTCAGCAGAATTTAACTAGGAAGTCAACTGCTATTTTAAGGGATGTGACGAAGCTTTAAGTGAATAATTCAGCGACTGCACTGCGCTGTAGATCTTAGAATAGTTTGAATGAGAGGAAACGATTTTATTTCGGCTTAAAAAACATGAGTGGGTGAGTTGATTACGAACACACCTTCAAAATGTGTGTTTAGCCAGATATTGGTGAATTTCTGAAGAAAATATTTCGAAATAAAGTGTGAACAGAAAAATATTTTCGGGTTATTGGGTACTTTCCCAAAAGATAAATGTAGAAATAATATAGGATATAAATACCGTGGAGCGTTATTAAAGTATTCTTGGAAGTATTATATTTCAAAATGCCAAGATATCCTCCACAAAACCACAAAAAAATGGAAAAACTGGAAATTTTTCATTTTTTCGAAATAGAAGTAGCTTAGATCATAGAAAATCGAGGTAAAAAATAAATAAGTTAGGTGACAGTAATAAGGTCTCTGAAATTTTCATTTCACATAAATTGTTCATTCGAACTTTTCCGGAAGCAGCAATTTTTATCTCAAATATCCTTTTTTTCGTGAAAATGCGACAGTAGCCAGTAGCAGTAGCCTCACGACTTTTTTGTTTTTTTCTTGTGAAGCTACCTTTGTACTGATGAAGACAGTAAGTTGCTCCCAAAATATATATATAGGAGGATCTATAATCGCTTTTTCCAATTGCAATAGCAATTCGCATTCGAAAACAACCAGAAAGATCAAAATTAGTTTTCCCAGTGTTTGGGACTCTACAACCAATATCGCATCGAATAGAATGAAAAATGGTGGTAGAAAGATGGTGATCTCCAAAAGGACTAAAATGAAACTGATAAAATTCTTCTTTTTCTTCAGCCTTTGTTCCGTTCACAAGCTGGTTCGGCTCTCCGTGATCGGTTTCGCCATTTGGCTCTATCGAATCCATGATCTGGGTGCAATCTCGAAGCTTTTAAATCCCCATCCAGCGTATCAAGCCATCATTGTTTCGGCCTGCCTTTTGGTTGTTTACATCGACTTCGATATTCAGATCAATCCTGGCAAGTGAATTCTCGTTAGCACGAATTGCGTCTCCATTATCGCAAAACGCCGTTCATTGTCTTTTACAGTTGGCCAACACTCACAACCATAGAGGGCGACAGGACGGATAACATTGCGGCAAATTTTAGATTTGAGACGTTCTTTGAGCCAGCCATTGGTAAATGGTGGACTCAGAACTATTGGAATACAGTAGATTCACGTGAAATACAACATTTTGACCTTCTATAACTTTGTTAGTAAAAATTGGATTGCCTTCAAACTTTCCAGGATTGTGTCTTATATTATCACTGATGCTAAATTTCATACTTCTAGCATAAACTTAAAGGAGGTTTCCGGTTTATTTCTAAAATGTACTGATATGCTTTTACTAGCTTTATTTGTGTGGATATCGTAATAGAATGTATTTTGAGACCTAGATTTTGTGGAGTTTAAGCCCAACAAAATATAGTGCTACTCACTGCGCGTGTAGGGGTTTACAGACCACATATTCTCACAAATTGTATGACGATAGTTAGTAAGGTTTTGTTTCACACAAAACCTTAAAAAAAGGTGAGACATTTTTGTAATGATATGGAGTCCGTTGGAGGTACTGGATCTCTTTATTTTTTTTAAACCAAACAATGAGCAGTGATCAATACATGAAAATTGTGGAGGGTGTTTTCCTGCCTTACATTAATATGGAGGCGGGTGCATCATGCGGTCCGTCGAAAAAATGCTTGAAAAATAACTCCAGTTCAATTCTTCCTAAAATTATTAATGTAGGCAGGATTGCCTTTAAACTTTCCAGTACTATGCCTTATGTTATCACAAAAACTCACGTCAATTTTCTCATAAAAAAGCTAAACTTTTTTATTAATGCTAGGACAATGTAGATGCCATTATTCGTAAGGATATTATGAAATAGCGAAATTTATTTTAAAATCAATTAGTTGTTTAGTTACCATATTTTCTATTATTTTCATTACTAAATTATGGTGCAAAATTTTTGGCATAGTATTTTTATCAATTTACTCCACAAACAACGGTAAGTTTTGGGTATATAATGCCAGTTAATGGTAATAAAAGTGCGATTTAATGTTTTCTTTGCTTGAAATGTACTGATAAAAAATAAATAAAGGAACTATATCGAAGGATCTAAATTATATCCACAGTGTTTAATTTACCGAGAACAATGGTTTATTATATAGCCAGTTGAAAAGCCAAAAGCAATTACCAGTAGAGAGAAAAATCGTATTAAAAGAGGAGTCAGAAAAGTGAAGTAGGGGTACGAGTAACAAGAACCACAATACAAGAAAATTTATAGGGAAAAACCGATAAATGAATAGTTAATAGAATTGCAACTTAAGATAAAAAGAGAAGATAATAGTGGTGTCGAAAGGAAAAACACTCTTTTTCAAATCAGAAGAAGACGGACGGAAAGTTATAGTTTATCATCAAATTATTAAAAAATGATGATATGAATGAAAATTTCATTAAACTGAAATAACAGGAAAATAGGGACACCAAGAACCCCATATTTCAGATAAATACTACTAGAATTTATGTTTCCAAGTTTACTTGATTGAATGGGAATGTTTGATTAAATGAAAATGTTGGTGGTACCAAGGCTAGCTAGAAACTAAAACTTGGATTCAGCTAAAAATATCTAGAAATCAATCTCAGATATTGTTTGTGATGAAAAATATTTTAAAAATACAGAAAAAAATAGCAACCACTCAAAAAGCATCAAAAAATTAATGGCTGAAAATCATGAAAATCTCAAAAAAAAAAATACATTTTCAGTCTCTGATAGATCCACTAACCAAACTTAAACAAACAATAATGGAATATGCAAATAGAAAAGGAAATATTTTTTCTTAAATTTTTAATAAATTTTAATTCAAAGTCGGAAATTTTCGCAACACCATAATTTATTGAAAAACCCTTTATTTCGTATTCTATTATATCTACCCTTTTTGTCCCCTTTTTGTTTATGACTTTATGATATTAAGATCTATACGCATCTGGTCAGGAAATACTTTTTATATTTTTATTATTTCAGCCAAAAATTATTGAACCGATATCGGAATGGAATGTATTTTAAGATCTAGATTTTGAACAGGTGCACCATCGTGATTTGCCTCAAACAAAACCTTACTAAAATCGATTCGTTGCCTATTTGTCTGTCGCAACTGATTTACTCTAAAACGGCTGAACCTTTTGCCATGTAATTTGTTTAGAACTTGTGATATTAACGCAAAAGAGTGACGCAGTTATTTTTTAAAAAAGTGTTGATATGGCGATGAGTTTTTCATATTTTCCAGTTGGATCGTTTATGAGAATAACTTTGCCGATAATCTAACTAAAGACGATGTCGATTGACCCTAGATAGGAGAAATTATCAACGGTCTCAAAGTTGTAGTCTCCTATGTTTATTCTTTTCGTTTGATCAGTATTATTTTATACATAACCGTAAACAGGAAAGAAAATTTGTTTTACAATATATATTTAACGGACCCCTCTATTTCAAAATTGGATATTTACGAAGAAAATTCCTTTGTATGTCTTTATGAATAAATGTAAATAAAAAATATTTTTTTTTACGCTTAGTTCCTCTTGACCGCTGTAGAGGGCGCTTATCTAAAGGTCCATTTTAAATGGTGCGACACTTCGCTGATTGTATCAAACATATACATTTAAAAATTAAAAAAAAAAGGTTCTATTCATTAGACTCGAAGGTAGGTAATAAACGATTGAAAATCCCATTTTTAATAGTTTTACTATTATATAAAAATGGATGTAGGTATACTCTGTGTAGTTGATAGACTCCGATACCGTTCAACCGGCTGCTATGAAAATTGGTATGTACATGAATGTATTTTGTAATGGCAATATACGTTTCCATAAGCCGCACTGGATAGCGCTGCAACAGATTACTATTACACCATTCATCCGATAGCCGATAGTTCACTAAGTGTGTACACAACCCGCTCATGGCAGGCTCGATCAAGATTGAGTATCGATCTCAATAAAGCAGCATTCAATTACAATCAAGATTGCGATTACAAAATGCGTCAAAATGTCGTTATTGATCTAATGTAAGAAGACTAAACCCAGGAGAAGCAGATCAAGCACGGAATGTCATTAAGTATTCGTGGAATAGGACTAGGAAGTCCTTTTGGCTCATGGATTGGTGTGTCGATGTAGCCTAGATGGTTTTCATGTGTGTATTTTCAAATACCATGTGACAGCCATAATCAGCTTGCAATGCCACATATTCGCAACCACGTGGTCGAACACCAATGCAATGATTTTTTCCATCATAAAATTTCAAATAATATGTCGGGAAATGAATCTCCTGTGTGCAGTCTTCTTGATCTACTGGCTATATTTTGTTTACTTTTGACGCTGTCGCCACGGTTCTCAGCTGTGAATGAGTACCTGAATTAAATCGGGGAAATAATCTCGGGCGAGCGTAGAGTTGACCATATTACTTCCTATAGTCCACTGTGATCCTGTAGTATACCATTACGGTTTTGAATGAAGTGCTCTGACACACCTGAAGGCCCTGATTCAATTGGATTGTTGTGCCAACGATTATTATTAACCACATTGAAAGTGAAAAGATAAGAGTGTCATCACATTGGTTTACTTCTACCAGCATCTGAAGGAAATCCGCGGTTTTTGCAACTGTACACAGACAGAACAAGGTCAGCTCACCTTAGCTACTAAATAGTGTTATATATATTTTTCTAGGAAACTAATAAAGTCACTCTTTTTGTGGCATTTCTTCGCGTAGAAAAAGGAGGAGTTTTTAAATTTTCGGAGGTTTATTGACTTGTTTTCATTTCAAGGAGTTTATTTTTTTTTCAATTAAGAAAGTCGATTGAGTAGACTTCGAGAATTAGCGGGTTTATTCTGCAGGAAAATAGTCAACCCAAGGTTTTTATGGTGTTGTGTAAAATTGGAGCTGGAAATTGGTCATTTGTTTCACGGACCCATTCCCGGATCCCACCCAACCAAAAAATCGGAAAAAAGTCACCAAGCTGCTGCTATACGTTGCCTAAGCTTTGAAATAGCCTCAATACCGATGTCTGTTCAAATTAAGTTAATTCTAGTATATTACTATAATTTTAAGTAGTCAAATGCGAAACCCCCTTAAGTTCATCCTAGGGGTGGATATAGTTTCAAACATTTTCTACTGTCATCTATGTTATTCTTGAAAAACGCAGGATTTGGCCTGGGAATAACTAAATCAAGCAACTATTGACATCTAAGCGGAATCTCGCGGTGTTTCTAACGATTAAATTATTTGACATAACTAAGACTTTAATTTCCGCTAGTAATATTTATTAATCTTACAAATACCAATACTTCGAGAACCACTTATTTCTTTCATCATTGCCACAAGTCTGGTCAGGCAGATTAAGCGAATAAGTGGTTCCCGAAATATCGATTTTTGCAAGGTTAATAAATACAATATTACTAGCGAAAAGAAAAGGCAAGTATTAGTTATTGCTTTATTTTATTCTCCTAAGGAAATTGCCGTAGTCAGATATTTAGATTTTTTTTTGCATGGACTTTCCATTCCATTCCATTACTGAATGCTAGCTTGTTAGTTGTCCTTTCCTTCTTGTATGTATCCACATTAGAAAACAAAAATAAAGTATGTTTGGGTTAAAAAGAGTAGTTGTCCACGTCTCAAACAAAAATCATCTTTTTCATTTATTATGATAATTGCTTTTCTTAGAATTGACAAGTTTTCTTTAATTATTAAGACAACTTTCGCAATTATCCGCCTGCAAATGATTCACGATTCAAATTAATTAGCGAGACTTGGGAATATCCCAAGCATTTCAGATAGTGAAAAAATCATATTGCATAAACAAAGACACTACGTTCATAATTAACTCGAACGTTTTTCATTATGAATTCGAAATTACGATAAAACTTTTACATCTTCGCCAAGTATGAATATGGAATGAACCTTGGCATTACGTTGAACAATAGAAACATTTTAAGATTTCCAGAGCGTTTGCAATTTCGCCGGCTCGTTTGGTCAGTTTAAAGAAGAATTAGATATGCATACTCAAGAAATGGTTGGCGAGGCTAGACAGAGCTGTTTCTTCTTCGGTTGGTTATTGTTTGGTAATGTGGGGGCCTTCTTTTGTCAAGGTGGAAGACACCGAGCGTGCAGGTACCCAACACGGAAACCGGTCAATTGCCGGATACCAGACAATCTTTTCCGGCGGCGCTGCGCTACCATATCAAATACCTAAATCGGTTGCTATTTGAATGATGAGAGGTTGGTTAATGCGGTAGCAATGGCAACAGCTGGTTGTCTTCAATGACCAAAGAAATATGCATATGTGTTTTGGGATGGGAGCATGTTGAAAGTGAAAACTTTTTGGTGTTAATTCCCTTGTAGAAGTGAAAATATTTGGGATTATCTTTTAATACAATAGTTTGTGATTGCGTATCTGTTGTTAAAACTAGGGCGAATAATACACTGGTAGGCAAAAAAGAGATCATGTTGAGGCTATATAAGAGTTATATTCATTGTCAATTTTGGGAACAAGTTAAATGGCATTGGGTTTACCACGACTGGGGGTTATGATGCTTTATTATTTATATAATTGGCGAGAATCCTTTAAGTTTTCTTCTTAATTTGATATTTAAATTAATAATTTTTAATTTCAGGGGTCCATGTCTGTGGAAGACGTTAAATTAGATAAGATTCCTATAATTGCAGTTTTATCTTAAAATCTTAGCCTATATTTATTCGAATAAAGGTACATAATAACACTATATTACCACATCGTGAAACTTAAATAAAAATTGAAATCATTTTACTTAGTCGCTTGATTCAGGTTTTTGGAAGGAATAAATGGTCTCCGAAATATGTATTTATGACAATAAATATCGCCAAATGAAGAAAACAAGTATTGATGTATTTGGTGCTGAGAGTGTTTATCTGTCGTAATCATTTCGCCCTGATTTAGGAAATTATAAAAGATAACACTGACCGCATAGCACCAAGCAATCAATGGGTGCGAACCGGGGTTTGGAAAATATTGGGGTATTTCAAACGGGGTAATCACTGAGTCGATCATCGCTGATTGTTATCGAATCAGCTTTGGGTGAAGCCTTTAATTCCTGGTTGTCAATGATGGACTTTGTTTTTCAGCACTTCACTTTTAAAACGCAATAATCACTTTACTTTTAAAACTGTTGGAATTCGTGCAAAAAATTATTATTGGGAAAACTATTATTATAGACAAATAGAGCGAATCGGAAGTGGAACATAATACTCATATATATAGGTAACTTTCCAACAAATTTAATAAAACAATTATTATCAACATTTAAATGAAGGAAAACCCCAATTTATTTCTTTACAATCTAATATGATTTGACTTTTACCAACCAGGAAACACTCGAGCATTTGAGGTTAGTCTGAATGGTGCTTGTATATCTGTATGTAGTTTAAACTATGTTATTGGTCTAGAGATGAATAAAGTGGAATCTAATCTACATCTTCTCAGCTTATAATTATCCCTATCCTGCAATCAAAAGCAACTTTGCGCTCAGAATGAGGTATTTTCAAGAAGTCAATGTGGCACAATTTTTTCAAATCCCATGACGGATTGTAAGCACCCAATATTCAGAGAAGCTTTTGGTTGATGAAACTCAACTTATGGAGAAGAAAATTCAAAGTTTGCCGAATTATCCACGGTTTGTAAGATATGAAAAGTAACGTTTTAGAAGTCTTGGGGCGAATTTTAGCTTTTAAGAGAACCAAATCTTAATTAATGAATCCTAGATAGCTTGTGTTTTGCTTAAAAGATATGCTATTTTGGGCCTAGCTTGAGGTAAAATCAAACAAGAGTTTAAAAGCTTCAGGAAGTATGGAATTGTGTTTTAAATAGAAGAAGAGGAAGGACAGAATGCTTTTTAATTTGAATATTTAGTGAAGAGTGATATTAATTTAATGGTGGTCGGATCAAGTTTTGTCTAATGTTAAGCGATGACTAGGAACATCTTCATGCAAAGTTTTCAGCCATAGATTTGAGCAACATAGGATCAATTTTTAATAGGTCAATTGAATGATTCTTTCGATTTTTACTCCGTGGCTTAGTTTTTATGGTAGTCCCTAAAGATAAGATATCAATTAAATTTTATCCTCTTTATCTATTACGAGACTTGGTGATAATATTTGATTTTTGGTTGGTTATAAAAGGTTTTATGATTTTTCATGTAGCAATTTTTGGGTATAGAAGTGTTCCACTTTGTGAACAGATTAGAATCATTTAAGGCAAATTCATACGAAAGCAATGCTCTGACCTTGACTTCTTCGAATCTTGTGCCCTATATTATTATTCATATTGTTCCAAATTAATGCCTCTAACATGAGCTTAAACGAGTGGGGACATTGGGATTTCAATCAATTTCGAGAATGTAATAATATATCACTATTAACTTTAACTATTAAGCCACCGAAATGAGATGTATTTTGAGGGTTATATTTCATATTGATGTGATATTTTGGTCAAGTCGCTTTGGCTCCAAAAGTAATAGATGGATAATTATGAAATTCAGGGGTATATTTTTTTTACCGAATTACCAAGAATCTGAACCAACACTTGAGTGAATCATATTTTTAAGGAAGCTTTTTTTACGTAATTAGTGGAAAAAAATGCTGATAATCAAAATATTTTTTTTATAATTTAATTATTTTGAATTGTATTGGGGTTCATATTTTTAGAAAATAAGCTGGTAATGTAAAATTACAAGCTTTTTGGTTTCAGATAAATTTAAAGTGGCTACACCTCCTGTAGTTAGAGAACACGAGTTACGATCTTCAGCAGAATATTGTCGAATAACTCTTTTGTTTTAAGCTTAAGCTTTCCGAAAAAAATCTCTAAAGCTGTTCGGAATATGACTAATATAATTTGACACATTTGACTGAATTCTGAATAATTTTTCCCACCAAAAATCCCAAAAAGTATGTTAAAAAAGGCCTTATAATGTGTTTCCCCCTTAATCCGCAAACCTAACTGGGCTCTCATTTTGAGCCCAAACTCCTCTATGTTTCTTTCAATATTAAAAACAAGACTAGTTATAGATTGAGCCCTCTCATTTGATACCTCACACGGCCATATTCTGTGAAAACAGTCAAAAGAATGTAGCTTTGAAGAAAATAAAAGCATGTACAATGGCTGAAAAAGCGGCAATTATTAGGACTGTAGAAATCGGAGAGTCACAGGTCTGCATAGTCAAATGATTTGACGTGTTTGAAATAAATAGGCAGTACTTAAAAAAGTATGCACGTTTTCGTGCTAGCACATTCAACTATCTCCACGATTTGGAAAAATCGTGATAAAATAGAGGGTCTATATAAGAAAAGTTATACACCAGTAAAAGTAAAAAGTGGGGAAACTGGAGACTGGATACTTCAGGTATGAAAGGTTTTGTGTATTTCTTATATAAAAATATTTGAGTGGAAATTTACTTCATTTGTACCTAGCACGTAATGTATATAAATATATTATGTCAAAATATTCACTTCAACGTGATACTGATATTCAAAGTCATAGGATTTACACTAAAGCGGCGAGTTTGGCCTACTATAACTTGGCTAATTATAATGCGATTTCCTACCAATCTTGGTAGGATCGTCTTTATAGTCTATACTACTGCAAAATTTCATGATTCTAGGACAAACTTAAGAGGGATTTTATAGTAATAAATTATTTTATAGTAATAAATGATTAGCTTGATTTGAACAGGTATCGGTAAGGGACGGGCCTAGGCACCCTATAGTGGCAACTTCATGGTTTTTTTCAGATTTCTCGGGTGATTCAAAGAATCAGTCCATGAAGAAAGTTATCACTTTTCAGCCCCCTTCTCAATTTTCGTATTAAATGTCATAACTGCACCCAGCATTGAAGAGTACTAATTTGATACTCCACATGACCATATTTGGTGAAAAAAAATATTTTGGCAAATATAGAGACAACCCTCTCGCCTTTAAGTGTCATTTGGAATGATGCAACTCACTGTATACGTGGGCAATCACGGTTTCCATTTTTCCACCCAATTTGATGTCAATCGCTATAACCGTTTCTGAGAAAACTACATGTTAAAGACAGACAGACAGATGGACAGAAAAATAACAAACGGATTTAATTAAGGTTCTGTTTTACACAAAACATTCAGCATGTCTTTCCTCCAACAATTTCGATCATTAAAACTTCTGAAGTTTAATCATCATCATTTTTAAGCTTTCACACCTCGAATTTCCTAAGTGGGTTAGTTTTTAATTTGAAAGACCCGCGAGCTGTTTGAAATTCGGCCTATGTAGACGCTTTTTACCATGCAGAGTCACAGTTTGCAACTCGATATGATCTCACGTCGAGGATACTGGATGACCATCTTTCGATTATGAAAATATAGTCTATCTTGTTGAACGTAATACCATCTGAGACGCCCATATGCTTTTGTGAATGCGCTTGTGTGGGAAGCATTTTGTTTTATAACCAAATTTTCGGCTACTAAATCAATAACGCGTTGGCTGTTTTCATTCGATATGTCATGGAGATAGTACCCTCCGACCTTTCTTCGATGTGTTTTGTCTTCTCCTACCTAACCTTGGTGTTGAAATCCCTGAGCAATATCTCAACGTCATCCGGGGGCTATGAATCGTATAGTCTTTCCAGGCTATCGTACAATTGCTCTTTGGTTTCGTCGTCATTTTCATCAGTTGGGGCGTGTATGTTGACAAGCGATATATTAAAAAACCTTGATTTGATGCAAAGGACACACAATCTTTCGTCAATGGATTTGAAGTAGATAGAATTGCTTTGAAGTTTTTGTCTTCAATGAAAGCGACTCCATTTTCCTGAATTCCAGTTGTCAATCCCAATCGGATCTAGCTTAGACGATGCTTTATTTGAGTGGTTCAAAATTTGAAAAAGTGGCAATTTTCCTATCAGCGGTCGTGTATTATAGCAATAGCAAACAATTATACCAGAAAATTTGGATTGTATGTATGTTTCTTGTTCACTGCATTGTGGAGTATCGGGGGGGTCCACACAGTCTCCTTGTTATCATTATTGTTTTCATTTCTATTTTCAGTGAGGCTTCGTTATCATCAATGTCGTTAAAGTTATAACTTTCCAGCAGCGAAATAAGCACAAAGGCAAACACCAACACCCATGATATCCATGGAATTTGAACCCAGGACAAACGCGATTGGCAGGCGTGCGTTTTACCTTCTGAATGATCCGTTAAATTACCTTTGGGATAGAAGATTTTAAATGCACAGTTTATGGATGCAATGACTTAGAATAAGGAACAAAATTGATAAAATAAGGGATGAGACATGTAACTGTTGGATCACCCCAGTGAGCCAAATTTAAAAAAGGAGGCAATGATAAAGAAATTAATAAAATAAATGATTCCAGTTTATTTTTAGAATTAAACCAAATAAGAACCACGAAATTCAATATAGTCTTTTCTAGGTAAACTTTCTAATGAAAGATTAACTGTCTTTGTAGCAGTAAATACAATTGGATCGGAAAAATTAAAATTTGTGGTTGACAAGGCTAAACGGCCTTGAGTTTTTAAAAATGTTAGGTCTCCACGTGTTGAATATGAAGTTCATCTAGGAGCCTGGGTGACATCAGTATTAGTTGACAAGATTGATATATTGGCAGTTCTTCAACCGATGGATTAGGACTTAACAAAACCACAGGAAACATGTTTCAGAAAATAGGAAATTATGAACTTCCAAAACAAAGCACCAAAGGAGGCAAAAAATTAAGTATTCTTAGAACTATTTTCTTGATTTTTGAATCAGATGGTATATGTTAGCGCACGTTAACCAATCGAATTTAATTTAAATGCAGCAGAAAAGTTTTTTGATCAAAATAATTTACTACACATTGTGGAGAGGCGTCGAAATGATTGAAATGAGGAATTAGCACTTTGGCTGCATTAGAAGATAAGTAAATTGGAAACACTGTCCAGGTACTGATAAAATAACTGAAATAGTGAAGGAGCTAAGGCGATATCTTTGTTTTCTTAAATACAAAATAATGACGAAGCCGAAATGATTCACACTTTTAATTTGCATCCACCTTTAAAGTATATTTTCAGTGATTAAAACGATTCAAATGTTTTTCTTAACATATTCAATGAGAATTTAGAAGAGGTTGAACCAGTTTTCACTTTTCGTAATTCGATAAAATTCATTAAGAGGTACTTTTTTGGAAGGTATTTTGAGACCTTGGTAGATGTACAACGGCAGGTGAGTGATTTTTCCAAATTTGCCGGGTGAGTAGTTTCTGAGAATGGGCCTTTTGCTTTATAGCTGCACTTTTCACTACTTTGCAATAGATTTGATTTTCCGATTTGTCGGTTTGGTAGCTTCCCAAAAATGAGCCCTGCGTTACTTTAAGTTTGAACTCACTCCCCTATATGGAAACTGATTTTTAATGATTATATTCGGAGAAAAAATGGCACTCCCGCTCTTCGCTTGATACACAAATAGCACCTTTAACTATATGCGTGAGATGTCATAGCATATGTCTTCTAAATTTTATCTCAATACGTAGAGCGGCTTCTCAGAAAAGTGCATGTGACAGACAGATACTTTAATAAGATTTCGTTTTTATAGAAAACCATAAAAATGAAGATGGTTTCTAAGCAATACAAAATTTTTAATTATGATTTTTGTTTGAAGAGTATTTAATTTTACATTAGTTTTTTGATATCGTTACATCTATATACGTGGAGTTAACCAAGTTAGGTATGTCACTGTTAATGATGGTATTTTGTTTTAAGGTGCTATGTGAAACAAGACTTCGTTTAAATGGGTTCAATGTCTGTCTGTACGTCTATCTGTTTGTCTGCCTCTTACACCCGATTTACTCGGAAACGTCTGAACCGATTGCCACGAACGTTGGTACATATGTCATTGACAAATTGTTGGAGTTTTTAATTGTCATATATTTTGAATTGGAGTTATATGCGAATATGAAATCAAGCAGCCTTCAAAAACTTATTTTCTTCAATGAGTCATATTTTCAAGACATACATTTCATTTCTATAACAGTTATTTTCATTAAAGTCAAAACATGTTACTCCGCGAAAAAGAAGAAAGTCTCTTAAGAAAGTCACTGACAAATACTGAGGGCGATCAGATCTTAAATGCACTTGGTTTCCGGTGATGAGATTGATGAGAAATTGTTGGAGAGAAGCAGGAGCAGTAGTTAATCGAAACAGTAGCTGAACTAACTTAATTGTAACCAGGTAGTTAAGTTTGGGATATAATTTGAATGAATTTTTATTAAATAGAGAAGGTAACAATAAAAACGACTAATAATAGTTGGCATCCTGAAGAGGCCTATAAGTTACTAGGTGGGATTCGAAGCGAATTACTACATTTGTAGGTAGAATATTTCTGTTGTTATTTATATTCTTTAACTTTGGTTTTTTATTACCCTACAAAAACATAATATCTTTCCCCATTTGGGATTGTTTCCTTTTAAATCCAAAACTGGTTCCTTTAATTTTTGGGTAAAATTTTACTGAAAGTGAAAGTCTGATTTTCACTTATACTATATGTATATATACACTAAGTATATAAATGTTTTTGTACTAATTATGGTTTATTGCAGGACTTGAAAGAATTGAGAGAGCTCATTAAAATGAAAATACCCGGAACAGGAAGTTTAAGGAGATGCGATGTTCTCTTTCTGGGTTTGCATTAAATTTTCAATTGTATCTCTACATGAAGATAGCGATGCTTACAAATTGAATCATGTATTTAATTATTTTTACTTTTCGTTGTAAAATTAGTTACGGTTGAAAATGTGTATATTCCCTTTGTTTTCTAGGAGACTTGCCATCAATTTGATAGCTCACTTAAACAATAGCGAAAGGTAGCACACCTAACTCAGTTGAAATGGTCTTACTTCGGTTATGACAATGGGCCAGAAAACTTTGTGAATATTCACAAATCTGGATTCCACAAATAAGATGACTTCATAACTGCAAATTTTGACGCCATTCTATGGGTTCATAGTTATTCTGCAAAATTTTTGAAAGTGGTCATTGAAACTCCTTGCCTATTCATCATGGTTTGGGAGAGGCTAAGCACAATATTATATTCGCAAATGCATACATATACAAGTTGGTGCTAAAGCAAAGTGATGATATTCGTTTCCTCTCATATTTGTATGTTAATTCAAAGCGACTGCGTCGAGAGATGTTCCGGAAAAGGTGCCAAACAGACATTATGGCCAGTCATGATGCCGGAAGGCAAGCAAACACAGGCGTTGTTGAAATTGAAAGTTATTTACTTAAGTAATTTTTGGAGTGGTGCTCTCTCAGCGGACTGTAGGCTGACCAGAAATGAAGTTGATTGCATGTTGTAATTGAACAAACAAGGCATTCATCTTGTTGCATTGCTTATGTTATTTCTGTTATTAAGGTGTATTCTGTACGTATATCGCTCGTTGTGGATTGACGATGGTTGGTGTCGATAATCATGCGGCACAAGATGCTGATTGCACTCTCTTAACTATATTCAATGATAGTTTTATTTTTGAAGTGCATATAATTCAGATTGTGTTTTACTAAAAGTAGGTTTCGAGGAAGTAGAAAATACTCTTTCAATGGTAGTTTTCGATTTGGATCTAATAGGCAGGAATCTAATAGGAATAATATAATTCAATTGTCAACTCATTAGAAGCATTGTTTTATTTTCAGTATTTCTTCATTGAACAAACGCATAGTTTAATGCGCTATTCGCTTATCACTAGTAGGTGACCACTGAATTATGATATTTATGTTCAATAGTTTACGAAATATTTTGAGGAATAGAAAACCGTTTGATTACAAAAAGGAAAATATTGAAGTATGCGTTTGAAAATGTTATAGCCGAGTTAGATAAGCATCAGTTTCTGGGCGTGTATTTTGGTATCGAATTTTTGTTGTGTCATGGAGTTTATTATGTTCGTTCCGCTCTTATCGATTTATCACTAGCACGGCATTAAGTATAATGATATTAAAACTGAAGCACGAAGAAGAAATACCTGAAAGGCGAGACTGTATATTTATTATTTATTTATTTAATTAAAGATAATATACAGAAAAGTAAATTTCTAGTTAAATATTGTCCTCAGAGAGCAAGGAAGTATGCTACATAAGGGACTTTATTTGTTGGTATAGTCTGTTTTTCTATAAATTTCATAAGATTTGTAGGGAACTTCTTTTGAGGTTTGGTGGAAAATAAAACCTTAATAAAATCGGTCCATTGTCTGTTTATTTTTTCGTATCTGTCTATCTGTCCGTTTTCATATGTACTTTATTTCAGAAACAGTTATACCTATTGACAAGAAGATATAAAGATGAAACTATGAACCCCCACACATGTAGTGAATTACATTTTTTAACGTTGAGTTTAAGGAAGAGTCTTTATATACGCAAAAGTGGGGTATAATTTTTTTTATCGAATATAGCCATGTGGGGTGTCAAACGCCTCGATTAGTAATTTCCGAAGTAATTGTCAGTTTTGACATTTGTTATAAACAAGTCGGGAAACCAGAAGCTTGACGCAGTTCTCCATTGGCTGATAGCATTGATTCGAGATATTTAAATCGCTCAGTTCTGGCAATAGCAGTAACCTGCCCAGAACTAGGCGATTTAAATATCTCGAGTCAATGCTATCAGCTAATGGAGAACTGCGTGATGTAATTGCTTCACGCATTAACGCAACCTAAATGAAGCGGCATTTCACAACTGGTGTTTTTTGTGATCGAAGTATCAGCGCACGTCTCAAATCTAAAATCTACTGCAATGTCGTTCGTCTGCCGCTCTCTATAGTTCTGAGTGTTGCCCGACTATAAAAGACAATGATAGGCGTCTTGGGGTAGTGGAGACGAAGATGTTGCGTTGGACTAGTGGCGTGACACGTTTTGATCATATCAGAAATGAGGATATCCGCGATCGATATGGGGTTGCACCGATCATGGAAAACTGCAAGTGGGGCGTTTTCGGTGGTATGGTCACGTAATTCACGCTAACGAGAATTCACTTACCAATATTGGTGTGAACATCGAAGTCAATGGTAAGCAACCAAAAAAGCCGGCCGAAACAACGGTGGTTTGATACGCTGAATGGGGATATAAAGGCCACGCGATTACATCCTGATCAGACATTTGATAAAATAAAATGACGAAACCGATCACGACGAACCGACCCCGCTTGTGAAAGGGACGAAGGCTGAAGAAATAGAAGAATATGTGAGGAGCGACGAGTGCACGACAGCCCCGTGTCATATAGCTAAAAATTCCCTTGCCCTCTATTTTTTTGAAAATTATTTAAGGGTCTTATTATTCTGGTCTAGAAATTTGAAAAAAGTCGTTTCTTTTTTTCATATCTTCAAAGTTTAACTATCTGAAAATATGTATTTAAGAGGATTTTAGAAAATTCAAATTATTTTCGAAGTTAGAGCTATTTTACTGACGCGGCATGCAAACGACAAACGGATTGACCGCTCAGAGATATGGGCATCTAACGCATCAAAGGAGGCTAGAACTGTTCGATTGGAAGAGAGAAATGCGGAAAATTCTTATTTCGAAGTCGAGGAAGGTCCAATGTATGCAGCAGGAATGGCAGATTAAATAAATGTAAGTTTAAAATATCACTTCATCACTTAGACTGCGAGAAATTTAACGTGGAACTTTAAACACGTTTTTCTCGAAACTGTCTTTTTTAAACCGAAACCCATGATAACTCAAGTTCTACCGATTTACTTGAAATTTGTTGTGAATTGTTGTGTTCTTATCACCGAATTTGAATATTTACTTTTTTTAAAAAAATTCGGAAAACTCAAAAAAAGTGGTACAAAAAATCATTTTTTTTTCAAAAAGTCGCCGTTTTGAGAAAACATTTTTTTTTTAATTTTTTTAATTAGTACGGTAGTCACATTATTCTAGATTAATCATCTTGTTTTTTTTTTCAAATTGCTAGAACGGTTGGAATTGTGGGTATGAGCGCGTGCCAATTTTTTGAGATCCTTCACTTCATCACCTACTATCTTCATGAATTTTGAACTTTTTCTCTTTTTTTTTTCTATGAATTCTTGAAATATTAACAAATATTCTATAAAAAACGGATAGTAAAAATATTGATTGCTTTTTTACAGCGTTTCAGATATTGCCTTAAATTTGTGCCTCTAGACCAAAATACCCCCTTAAAGACAGAAAGCCCTGTATTGATAATAGTCAACCTCATACGCTTCACACTGAGTTTAATATTATTAGCAAATGCCAAGAATGCTACGTTGGACTAGTGGCGTCACACGTTTAGATCACATCCGAAATGATGATATCCGCGATCGTTATGGGGTTGCACCGATCATGGAAAAGTTGCGAGAGAGGCGTCTTCGATGGTATGGTCACGCAATTCATGCCAACGAGAATACACTTGCCAAGATTGGTCTGAAAATCGAAGTCGATGGTAAACGACCAAAAGGCAGACCTAAACAACGGTGGCTTGATACGCTAGATGGGGATTTGAAAGCCTCGAGGTTGCACCCAGATCAGGCATTCGATAGAACCAAATGGCGAAACCGATCACGACGAGCCGACCCCGCTTGTGAACGGGACAAAGGCTGAAGAAAAAGAAGAAGAGCAAATGCCAAGAATTTAACCTACATCAGATACAAAAAAGGGCTGGGGAGAAATAGATTCTTCTTACATGGAATTTTAATATTTCACTCGAATGTCAATTATTTTCGTTAATTATGACATCAGCATCTTATTAGTATGGGTTAGGATGCTGTTAATTAACACGAAATTGATAAGTTTGAACTGCTATAACTTTGACACTAATAGTTGGATTTTCATGAAACTTGGCACGAGACTGTCCTCTGTGTCGGTGCTAGGTTGATCTTAAGTGTAAAAGTTGGTAATATACTATAAGTATTCGGTGAAAAAAATTTTTGAATCCCCCCTTTGCATGTAAGGGGAGCCCCGCTTTAACCTCCACCTAAATTTATGCTACTCACTGTATGCGTCACAGTCCCCATCAGCCCACCAAATTTCGTTCGGATCGGTTTAGCCGTTTTGGAGAAAAGTGCGTGTAACAGACAGACATACAGCCAGACAGTGAATCGATTTTAATAAAAAACCTTAAAAATGAAGTAGGTTGTGAGGTGTGGACACTTATTTCATGAAGCCATTCTCAGAAGTAGTTCAAGTGATAAATCGGAAAAACTTGTGCTTTATGCCTTTAAACGACCTCTCTCTTTTTAAAATACTGTCCATGTCGATGTCACCCTGTAAATTGACTGTTGAGCCCAGCCCATTAAGATTCCGTGGTAAGTGCGACAGCTAGAGGAGTATTTGGGTGATTTCTGCTGTCGTGAAGATATAAACTAAAATCATCCGCATCATTGAACATCTTGACAGAGTGAAGGTTGGTTTTTATAGTCTTTCTCTATGTGGACCACATTACCCCTTCTGGTCACTATCGAGCAGTGTGGAGAATTTCAAATGCTTTTCATCGATATCAAAAGTTTTTCGACAACTTGAAAAGGAAGGGTGTTCAGAGAAACTAGTTGTTATCATAACAATATGTGATAGCGCAAAATGTTACTCGTTGAATCGAGGTACAATCTCAGTGAAATTCGGAGTTGAAAGCGGTGTTTGCTAGGGTTGCATTTTGTCATTGATATTTTTCCTTCTCGTTATCGATGACGTCCTTCTTTAAACACCTTGATAATATTAATTACATCCTGGTCTCTTAGTTAGTGCTTAGCCCTAGCTAACTCTGGTTTTATAAAAGCAATGTCGGACTAAAAATAAGCCCCAACAAAACCAAGGCTCATAGTCTAAAGCGTTGAATAATTTGCATTTCTACAAAAATTCCATTGCGAATTATGTCATGAAATGATGAGTAGGTTGCCACCTAGTTCGTGGCGCACAATAGTGGAGACGAAGTACAAGCGTCTTGAAAAATCGCGGGGTGAATTGAAGCACATTGTCGGGGATCGACAAGTACTGCGTAGGTGTGGTTGACGTGCTACGCCGTACATAGTGGTTTATTAAATAGACTTACAAAAGCAATAATTTCGACTTTCGTGGGATGCTTTGCTTTATCTTCCTTAACTGTGCATGATTCGCGGTTAGCCAAAAAGGCGACTCATGTGTGAAAACAACTCGATATTTTCCGGGATCTATATTTGTTTTAACAAAAGGTGATAAGTATAGGTACATCCTTTAGCCTGATATGAAAGTATGCCAGTTACTGTATGCGTGGAAACTTGCAGTTACCGTAAAACATAAAGATGTACAGATATGCAATACAAGGTAGCTGCCATAGAGGTGAGAAACGCATTTGATCTAGACAACTCATGGCGTTGATCATTCCAAAGGTCTTGATGATGCCAAGTTACATATGCTGATCGAAACCAATAAATACTAACAAGATTTAGCTGGAGTGAAGTTTCTACACAAGAATTTATTCTCTCGTTAGACTTAGCCAGAAAATATAATGTAAAGCAAAAGAAAAACTAGGTAAACCCAATGCTTTACAGAAATTTCACTGGAAAATGGGGTAGCATATTAAATATCGGGAGAAATTCAGGCAGACAGAAAGCTATCATTGTGAATACGTAGCCTCTCCAAAGGACGAATAAGAGATACATCATCGATTTTATACCATCTGCCTGAAGTATTCAGTATCATTTGGGGTTCTTGTCGATTCCAATTCGTCTGATGGTATCACAATGTGTTTCCAAGTTTTCCTTAATTAGATGTTTATTTTAAATTCCATTGCGTTGGAGTGCTTTTCTTGACGCTTTCCAATTGATTCAAATCACCGCCTTTATTGCTGCTTCATTGAAGCTATTGACCGCTGCTGATATATTTTGTTCGTTAAGTAGTGAAACATGTATGTTACGACATATGTATGTTCACTGAGCATTTTCCAAACAAGTTACAGTTACTACATTCCAAATGAAGCCTTGCTTGCTTTTGTTCATTGGCTTAGTGTTGTCTGATCTTTTAAGTCATCGGGTAATGGTCTAGGGATAATTGAAGATTAGAGTCGATTACGACGTGTGTTTTGATTTATTTATTATTAATGACGAAATTTATCAAATCTGAATAATTCAATAGATATACATATGTTCAACGCTGTTTACTATGATGTTCCCCAGAAATGATTCTCATTAAACAATTTCTGTTTTGGGGCTGTAGTGCTTTTTTTAATTTTGATATTCACAAATTATAGACTTTTCTTCAATTATTTCGGAATACTCTCGAAATTCGAGAATCGGTGCACTGCTGTACCTTATAGGAAGAAAATTATCAAAGTTCAATTGTAAATGTTTGTACGCAAACATGGAAGGTTTTTTCGACTTCTTTATTGTATTTCTATTGTTCCTCATGACATACAATCTTATAACATATACATATGTACATTTGATGATATGGCTGATTTTCAGGCAAATTTCCTGTGATGTCTATGGATAGATTTCATTTCATTTATCATAATGTATATTGTTATAATTTTTAATTTTCTGTGTCTAATTAATGCTTGATTAATTAAGTTCTACTTACAAGTCGATGAGATGAAGAAAAAATAATTTTCCCAACTTACCTGAAAAAGAAAAATAAATAAGTCTAATTTATACTATAAAAGTTTAGAGATATACGTGTACGTATTATATAATATATTTAACGCCCAAATGTGATTATTACAAAAATATCAAGGAGTCTTATTTGGAGGCAGAGACACATACGTACGTCTTATGAGATTTTTTGTTCCGTATGGTGAAACAAGCCAGAAATAACAGTCGATAAAAGTCTCTTAGTTTATGAACGCTTTGATGCAAATTAAATAAATTGATGTCCAATCAATCAGAGTTTACCCTGCCATTGCTGAGTTTTGACTATATTTCTTTGAATAAATAGAAATAGCCCTCATGTATTTCTCGACTTCCTTTGCATGGGTATGTATGCCATTGAACTTATGTGTAAACCACGCCATAGATGCTGGTTATTTTAAATGCGTTTCAAGTCCTTCCAGAGTTTTTCCAGAAGTTTGCACTCTTTCCCTTCACATGTTTTAATACAAAGATGGCTATATTTAACGGAAGAAAATTTTACATATACAGGATCCCCTAAGTTCAGTATAGAATACTATAATTCGCAGCATGTCTGTAAGGGTTCACAGTTCCAACCTTTCCATAAGATTTCATGATAACAGGTGTCACTGTTTTTGACTGTTTGTATGTTTTTTAATAAGATTTTATTTTCCCCAAAACCTTAAAAAATAATAAGATTGGGTAGTGAGTTTTTTTTTCTAAGAGTTTTTTTGCAACTTCATCTAACAATTTGGCATGAATTAATAACTAACAAGCAGAAGTATGATCTCCGTTATGATCTCCGTTATTTATGTCTGCCAGGAGCTTTGTTGATTCAGTTTGAAATTTCAAAATCCTTCATGGAATCTTGCTGACGTGTTAATTGTCTTCTCCATTTGGTTGATGAAGAACTGTGTCCAGGAAAAGTTGATACCTGATTAGAGAAGCGTACTTTAGTGGAAAATATTTGCCTGCTTTGCCTAATATGATCCAGGCTCTTGCCCTTCTATAGAGGTTGTTTATAATTGTTGCGGTGCTAGTCACCTCAAAATACTTAGCTGGAGTAAGAAAGTCGGGATCAGCCTGAACTAGTTTGATTACCTTTCTTTTCTGCCGAAGTGATATGCTCCCTAGAAGCTATTTATAGTCCATGCGACAATCCAATTGAATCTGGGCTTCATTCAAGACACAACAAAATTTGCAACGGAGTGGTTAAATGAAGAGCTGCAGATCGACTTGTGGCTGGCCGCCAACTTGGCTATACACAATAGGCGGTTGTAGCACGCGATCAGTCTCAACATTGGGACATTAGTTGATGCTTTGAAGAAGAAGGGATAAATAGGACGAAATAGAATTTGTATTACGCATTTCTGATATATACCCCAATGCACATTTAAAATTCTAAATCTAGATTTAAGGAACACCAATGAAAAATTTTGGATTCCAATTGGTTGTATTTTTTGCATGGTTTGCGTAAGATAGATTCAAGTGCAGTTTATACCATTAATCAACATATATAGTACGAGTAAAACAACCTGTTCTTTAACAGTAAGCATTTTTGAAATGGATGATGTATGATGATGGCGTCCGCTTCATTTTTAAATCGAATGTTCATTATTCGGCAATCTAACCGCCCTATTTATGCGGCTGGACAAACGTCATTCATTTCAACCGTGTCTCGCGGCTAGCCGTGGCAATCAACCCCGTATGGCGGTTCGCCGCCGAACTGTACATATGAACCCTTAAAGTTAATTAGTTCCAAAGACGGTTTTTAAATCGATTGATGCCCACCTCACCTTCACCTCCACGTGGTGATCGCTGGGAATTCTTAATGAAAAATTGCAAGCGGAGAAGAATGAAGACGAGTCTTCCGCGATCCACAAACATGGGCCTCTCCAGAGAAGACCACTTTCAACCAAATTGACCACGTGTTGATCGAACCCCGCCACCTCTCAGTCTTGATGAATATCAGAGCATATAGGATGCTAATATAGACGCTGATCATTATCTCGTTGGCATAGTGCTGCGAGCTCGAATAACAACACCACCCAGAATCCTCTCTGACAATCAGGTGAAAGTTAAATACGGCCACAAACACACTTGGCCACAGCCACAAGAAAAGTCGGAACGGCTGGTTCGACGATGAATGTAAACTAGCAACGGAATGGAAGAATGCTGCATATCGAGCAATGCTGCACTCTCAAAGAACGCAGGCACGCGCAGAGGCTTATCATGAACTCCCTCGAGCGGAAGCGGCTTCACAGATGGAAAAAGGAAGTCTGAAAGAATCAAAAATTCTGTAAACTCGAGAAGCATAGAGAGCAATCACACCAGGCGCGGAAGTTTTACTTACAAGTCAGCAAGATGAAGCCTTATACTTTTCGATGCTGCCGAGGCAAAGAGGGAAACCTGATTTCCAACAGAATGGACATATTGGAGCCATGGGTTGAGTATTTTGATGAACTGCTCAACAACCAGAATATCCGCGAGTTGGAGGTCCCGCGAACTGAAGATGATGGACAAATGTTGCCACCACCAAGCATGGAAGGACTGCTTCTTCTGCAATTCATCGACTTAAAAATTATAAGTCGTCAACAACCGATGGAATTACAGCCTGAATTAGTGAGGGAACCAAATACACCAAGCATTTCGTCAACTAATGTTCAAAGTGTGGGATAACCAATCAATGCCTGACGACTGACAACGGGGCATTTTCTGTCCCATACATAAAAAGGGAGATATGATACAGGGCAGCAATTATAGAGGTATCACGTTGCTGAGTACTATCTATTAGATATTCTCTCTATCTTACTAGGCCGGATAGCTTCGTACGCCCAGAACATAATCGGCCCATACTAAAAAGGCTTCACTGGAGACAAATTAGAAACAGATCAGATTTCTTCTCTGCGGTAAGTGACGGAAAAACTGCTGGAATATGGTATCAGCTGCATCATCTTTTCATCGACTTTAAGCTCACCTATGATAACATAGTCATGCTTTGTTTTTAATCTGTACAAGACTGTGATTTTGCCAGTCCTCATGTATTCTCTGGAGGTTTGGGTTCTTAGTAAGAAAAACTGCGAACTCTTGGCTGCGTTCGAGAGAAGAATCCTCCGAAGAATTTGTGGCTCCCAAAATGAGAATGCATGATTCCTCAACCTCTATAACGATGCAATCTATGAGCTATACCATGACCGTCTGGTTTTGGATAAAATCCGGCTGAACAGGTTGCAATGGGCCGATCATCTAATCCGTATGGGTGAGGATGATCCTACCCGGAAAGTGTATAAAGACCATATCTATGGTAGTAAAAGATGACGGGGCAGATCCTGACACAGATGGAACGATGGTGTAGATCAGGACACCAGATATCTTTCAGGGATATCGAACTGGTGGACTTCGGTGCAAAACCGGGATGAATGAAGTTCCTTACTAAGGCAGGCCTAGACCGGGTACCGGTTGTTGCACCGTTGCTGATGCTGATAATTTAAAGATTGGACATTTTCAAGAAGTTATTCGTAAACCTAGGTTGTCCAATAGGTTCACCACCACCAATGGCTTATATGAATAGTTTTGAGAACCCAGATGTTAGAATTACACAGTACAGGTATTTCTTGCTGGTGATTTAGATTTTCTTCGCTAAAATTTCACTTTGGGGCGAAGTTTGCGGTGACGAGAATTGGCAAAACTTTAATGCACAATGCCGTGAGGTTTGGCCATTGTGATTTCGTTCATACAAAAAGGGCCCATTAATTTTGTTCCATTGGATTGTGGACATTCAATTCAAAGCCTGGTTTCCACAAAAGTAAATATTCTTGGAGTAATAGACTGTTAATTTGTTAATGTAGTTTTAAGAAAAACGGTATCTGGGCAAGACTGAAACGCCGTCGAAAAGCAAAATTCAGTGCATATAAAGACGAAGAGCGGAGTTGCCGTTATATTTCGGAGAGAATTGACAGAAGTAAGTTAGCTGTCGGTAATTACTACATTAGTTACTAAAGCATAAGATAGGCAAATCCTTCATGAAACCCTCAATTCGTCACTTTCGCTTGCTAAAATCAAAGACAAAACACAGGTAAAGGCTTAAAAAACTATCGTACTTCGAGTGATACGAAATTCTGAGCACCTTGTTGGTACCAACTGCATCGTGCATGGCGGGAGACCTTCAATTTGCAAAGACTACATTACATGGGAAGCTCAATGGGGAAGAATTATATTTTCCGATGAGAAAGTGTTTAATTTGTATAGACCGGATGGATACAACTACTGTAGAATGATGTAAGGAAGGAAGAGTCCTTTCTCAGAAGGCGCTATAGTGCAGGACGCGGCGTAATGGTATTGGGATGGTGGGCTGCATACAGTTTCGTACCAGAAATTTTTAATGAAACTTTTCCTTGAATCTAAGAATCGGTTGGTGACCAACTTCGGATATTCTATCAAGCAACCCACCAATATACAAACAATGCAAGGAGCACTAAGGAGCGAAAATATACATTTACTGCAAAAGCCACCTTATTCAGCAGATTTAAAAATTATAGAAAATGTTTGGGACTCCTTAGCCCACACTGTTTCTGAAGGTTGCAGGCAATTTAACACAACCCAAATTTCTTTATGTTATTCTTTGCGAATTTATGGAGACTAGACTGTTTAATAACTGAAAATGTAAAATTATTAAATAATATGTACCATAATCTATAAAATAAAAATCCTTCAACTTCATTTTACTAAGTAAAGATTCATTTCGCTACAATCAAGCGGAAAAAAAATTGAGGAACATTTTTTTGGCTGAGCGAAATTAACATGGTAAAAGCTTACGGCATCCTGCTTTAAAGTTAATACAGTTTTGGTGGTGATTTCTTAACATATTGAGGATGTAATATACGAATTTGAATTTCAAAACAGACCTCACAATTAGAGGAAAGCTGTATTATGTTTACAAAAAATAGTGTCCGCAATGAGCAAAGTTGCGACTTCGTTTCCTAGCATGTTTTTGTCAAGGTTTTATTTCGGTTCTATTATGTTTGCGTTTTCCACACTCCGGATGCAATCAGTAAAGTGATTTCTTTTTGTGTTGTTCAATCGGAAATTTCTGTGTCTATTTTTTCTATCTTGTCTAACTTGTAGAATTCCGTTGGTCATATAGGACACTGTTTTAGGTTATTATAGTTAGTTTACAGATTCTGTGATTTCTAATATAATCCAATCTATATTGTTCTTTGTCGTGTTCGCTGTGGTGTAGAATCCGTCAGCCAGCCCCTTATAAGTGTTGATTTCGTAGTTTTTAAACTTCTCAATGCTTTCCTAACATTTTTTAGTTGAAACTAGCTGCGTAATGCAGTCCTCGTTACAATATAAGTTGATAAATTCCGAAGAATAATAGTAGAATAAGCTCTTGATGGTACATGGAATATTCTTGGATGGATGGCTGATTCAATTCAGTTTATTATGTTTTGGTGGCTTTTAGATGGAATAGTATTTTTCATCTCTTTCAGAGCCTGCTATGGTAGCCTAGCTACGAGAGAATTGAATATGAAGTGATTAAATTGATTTGGTACTAATCATAACCAACGCGTGATGCTAAATCTAAAGAATGATGATAACTGTTGGCAACGATTACAACGCATCAAAAAACTAATCTGAGATCTAGTGGTGAGCATGAGGCATAAAATTCTGAGGATATGGTGTCATCTGGAGGAACGAAAGTTTGTCAAACAGAGTCTTCACAGGAGGCGAGGAGGCGTACTATTTAATTGCAAATATCAAGATACAACTTTAAAGTTAAACCAATCTCCTACCTAACTTCAAAAGTTACAGTCGCTAACAAAATACACGAACGTCCATCAAAATCTTTCCGCTCAAATGTCCTTCCATTGTATGAACGTTTTTATTATATAAGACCTTACTTTTGCCTGCTGCGTTGCTTCAATATAAATCTGCCGTACGCCAGGACACTACGAATTTGTAAGGATGATGGAATTGGACTACATTGACATAAGACCAAATCTTCTTGGACCTTCGCTAGCAGTAAGCCAACATCGGACATGGGTTGTAGCCCGCTGATGATGATGAATTTTTCAACGGGAAAATAATTTTACAAGTTTATTAGTAACGTCAGGATCCTTCAGAGTTGATCGTTTATTTATAAATTGTTCCGCCCAAGTAATCGTACGTGGAACATGAATATGGGGAATTTCGTTCAAGCATTCGGAAAAATATAAGAAAATAATATTTTGTATAATTGGGAAAAGTTCATTTTAATTCATCCATAAATGTAGCCTAGCCGTAGTCGATGCTCAAAGAGAGTCAATGGCCTTGTGATGTAGCGATGCTTTTTACTCATTGGTTTTTGAGTGGAAACTAATAAAAATATATGATTTCGAATCTTTAATAGGAAAAAATATGCTTTGGCATGATTTTGTATACAACAAAACATTATTAAGTTTGAGTCAAGATTTATGAGTTGAGCTGCTTGTCGCTCACAATTTAAGTACTATCAAAGGACCTCCCTTCCCTTCAAGAAGTACTTTCCAGTGAAAGTGTCCAGAAGAAATAACTTTTGAAGAAAAATCTTTTGACTTTTAAACGAAAAATCTAAGCTTCAACATATGTACTACTAATTCCAGGAACTTGACATGTTCACAAACTTTCCTAAGTAACATTTTCGGAATTCATTTTATCGGTTGTATAAGGTAAATAGCGATGCATGTCGCTCAAAAATGTATTGTCAATGTGATATAACTTTAATTTGAAACTTGAAGGGGAAACAGTATCGGGATGAGGGTGAGAACGTGCTAATTTGCACAATTATTTACATATTTATATTCGATTATTGTTATTATGGTTATTATATAGGAAACGGACTTCACGTCCTGTCGTATCTGAAAAAATCCTGTTTAATATACATGTATGTTATCAGTGGGGAAGAGGGTGTTGCCATAAATATCAGCTGTTTGCTCTAGAATCCCCATTGAAATTTGAGCTTGGTGTAAACTTCAGGTAATCTTATTTGAGCAGTGGGGTAAGAGCCTTCTTCAGAACTTTAATAAGCGAGCGTTATTAATTTCTCTGACGTTCTGCAGACATTTACCGACCAGTGACTTCCTATTGTAACACCATTATTATAAATGGATAAATGTTGAATGGGTGTATCCTGTAAAATGTCCCTAGAGTGTATCATGCCTCAGCTACTATATAGGTACACTTATTTTTCTCGAGTGGGATCTTACTATTGAAATCGACACGATAATCTATGTTAAGTGACTTAAAAGAAATGTTAACAAAGATGAGAGAGAAATTAAATTATCGGGTATTTGATACATTTTTTTGGTATCTAACTCCTCATTGGGCTTTTTGTTTTAGAGAAAGACTAATATTATATCTGTAACATGTTCAATATCTTTAAGAACTAAGAAAGGAGACGAGCAAGCGAATAAGCTGGGAAAGGCCCCAGTAATAACTGCAAAAAAATGAGAAAAAAGTGGGAGTATATGGTTGGGGAAAAAGCAATGTCGTATTTATGATCGAAATTTGACGCTTTACTTAACATACTTTGAATTATCCAATTTAAGTCAAATATGCGCCGTTTTGTTCGCAAACTTGTTGCCATTTAGAAGCTTCATTATCCCCCCCCCCCCCTTATAAAACCCCCCTCCTTATTTGCAAAAAGCTCAGACAGCCAGTTTTCGCAAGCCTCTTTTGAGGTCAACTTAGTAGCACCAAGAGCGTTTTGCATGGCCCGGAAGAGATGGTCATCACTTGGTGCCAGATCCGGATTGCACGGTGGGTGCGATAGAATATCCCATCGGAGCTCCCGTAGCTTCTGGCGGGTCATCAAAGATGTGTGAGGCCGAGCGTTGGCCTGGTGGAACACAACACCGTTATTATTGACCAATTCTGGCCGCTTCTGGTCAATCGCCTGCTTCAAACGGTCCAGTTGCTCACAGTAGGGGACCGAATTGAGGGTCTGGCCAGAGTTGAACAGCTCATAGCGGATGATTTCCTTCCAATCCCACCAAATACACAGTAAAAGCTTCCTGGTCGTCAACCCGAGCTTTCCGATGGTTTGGGTCAGCTCGCCTCGCTTCGACCATGATCTTGTTCGCTTGAGGTTGTCGTACGTGATCCACTTTTCATTACCAGTCACCATCCGCTTCAAAAATGGGTCGAATTCGTTCCGTTTCAGCAGTGCATCGCAGGCGTTAATTCGGTCCAGGGGAATTTTTTGCGTCAACTCGTGTGGCACCCAAACATGCAGCTTTTTTTGGAATCGAGTCTTCTGGAAATGGTTCCAAACGGTTTTATGGTCTATACCCAGTTCCTGGTCAATCGAGCGAATGCTCACATGCCGTTCCACTTGGATGATTTCGACGATTTTATCGGTTTCTACGACGATTGGCTTACCAGTATGGGGTGTATCTTCGAGATCCACTACACCAGAACGAAATCGATCGCACCAACGCTATGCTGTGCGAATCGTTACAGTATTGGACCGATCAACTTCACAAATTTTTTTGGCCGCCTTCTATAAAGCGATTACCTATGATGTTTCTCAAATAAATTGTCAATAGGATTTATTACATATTTTTTACCTTCCCCGTTTTATACTTCTAGGGTAGGCGTGGCTGATCATCCCATGCGACAAGGACAAAACCCACCTCTGTCAGCTTTTCCTGCAGATATAGCGGATGTTGCTACCAGCTACCCAATACCACTGACGTGAACCCCTTTTTGGGAAAATATGGCCATAAGGAAATGTGAAGGATAGAATTCCTTCAAATACGACTGCAGGTAGATGGAATACTTACCATTAAAGAAGCCGGAAAGTCACTAAGAACTACAGAAACTTGAAAATGCACACAAAACTAACAACCAAATTATTAGCAAGTTCAGCTAACAGAATCAATGTTCCAAGAAAAGAACTTATGCGCTATTAACTAAAAGAATAAGTGAGAAACAAGAAGCTCCACCCTTCAGGTATGAATGGTTTTGTTTAATTTTTATGTAAAAATATTTGGATAGACGATGGTTCCATTTATATATACCTCGTAGTGTATATGAGTTGAATATACCCGCTATTCTTTTCGATGTTTTATTGACATTTTAGCTCTTAGGAAGTAGTAATTTGACGCGAAAGAGGCAGATTCAACCTACTATAACTTTGTTGATAATGGTAGAATTTCCACCAAACTTTCCAGTATACCGCTTTTATTGAAACCTAAATTTATGCAAAACTTTACGGATCTAAGATGAATTTAACTTCAAATCCGCAACAAATTTTTAAAATATAATAATACTGTTATTAACTTTATTTGAACAGATATCGTAACAAAGGGCATTTCAGAGCCTAGATACTATGTGCTTGGATCAGCCTAATTTTTTCCGATTTTTCAACTGGATAGTTTCTGAGAACGGATCCTTAAAATAATTTACCATTTTCGGCTGCCGCACTCATCCCCTTTGCAACCAATATTAAAATTAATATCTGCTTTTGATCCAACACATAGCAATGTTTAGTGAAAAGTTTAGATCCTTCTTTTAGGTGGGTGGGACCCCCATCAGTTCAACATATAGCTATGTGTAAGCGTTAACAATTCTAATCTTTCTATCAAATTTCGTGTCAATAAGCGAAATAGCGCGTGCGACAGATAAACGGTGAAACAGTGAATCTTGAAAAGAATCAACTAAGCTTAGGCAATGGAAACGAAAAGAACCTACAAACTTCAAGGTCAAATGAAAGAAGGAAATCTATTTATAATTAAACAAGTCGGGAAACCGCAAGTTAGGCGCTTCAGGTATGAACGGTTTTGTGCATTTCTTTATGAAAAAATTTGAGTGGAAATTTCTCTCATTAGCACTTAATATATGCATATATTATGGGAGAATATCTACTTTCGCGTGATACTGACATTCAAAGTCCTGAATTTTCATAGAAGTGATAACTTTGAGCTATTATCGCTTTGTTAATAATAGTGCGATTTCCACCAGGCTTGGTAGGATCATGCTCTATGTTATAGCCTACATCGCAGCAAAGGAGGGTTTGTAGTCAATTACTAAAAATTATAATACTACTACATACTATTATTTACTTTATTTGAACATATATCAGTATGGAGGGTATTTCGGAACCTAGCCACTATATAATGGCAGCCTCTTTATTTCTTTTCAGATTTTCCGGGTCGGCAGTTTCTGGGAATGGGTCCGTTAAAGAAACGATCACTTTCGACCCCACGCACTCCCCGCCTGTTCATTAAATGTCAAAACTAAGACCGGCTTTGGAAAGTACTAACCCAGACCTTTCATTTAATACTCCACATGACTATGGCTATATATATCCCCCCTTAAATTCTACGTACAATGTTATAACGTGTGCGTGAGCACTCACAGCTGCCACCTTTCCACCAAATGTGGTGTCAATCGCTGTAAGAGTTTCCGAGACAAATGCGTGTGACAGATGGACAGACCGATTTTGATATGTTTTTTCTTTACACAAAGAAATTGTTTTTCTTCTGGTGACCAATGTTGGATAATGAATATGTGCCCTGGTATCGAGTTGATAATGGTATATTCGCACATTATGCAAATAATTTACGTATTTCAGACATGGATCTGGGAAAATAATTATTTTCTCATGTTATGAATAGGATGATATTCTGAAATCTAAAAAAGGATTCCCCATAATTAAAATTTTCTCCTAATTTCTGGTCTTTGACTTGTTTTCATTGCAGATGAAGTTTAAAAATTGGGGCCATCCGATGTTATCGATCATCCCACTAGGTTACGTAATTTGTTGGATTATTGTATGATAGGGAGTGATATCACTATGCAAAATAATTCAGATGCTTAAGAGGGAAACCACATTTTTGTTATTTTTGCTTATGTTTGTTATTGTATATATCGGTACTTAACTATCCTCACTCCGGTTTGTTATTTACATAACATGTTAGTCCCAAGCCTAGATTTATCTCCTTTAGGAGGTTTTGGGGTAACGTTTTTTATATTATTCTCAGTAAAACAAAAATAATATGCTGATATCAGGTAAAGAGAAAACACCAACTAACACTATCAGCGGCAGTGACCTGCCGTTTTAAATATTTTGGATTAATACTACAGCCAATTGTGAATTTCGTTATGAAATTGTTTTACGCATTAGTGCAACCTGGATGAAGTGGTGTTCCGCAGCTAGTATCACCTTCTATGGCTATGAGTGCTGGCTCACTATAAAAGTCAATGAATGGAGTCTCGAGGTAATAGAGACGAACATATTGCGTTTGACCAATAGCGTAACACGTCATGACCACATCCGAAATGAGGATATCCGTGATCTATATGAGGTTACCCCGACGTAGAGAAATTACGAGAGAGACGTCGCCGATGGTATGGTTATGTAATTCGCGCCAACGAGAATTCACTTGTCAAGATTGGTTTGAACATCGAAGTCAATGGTAAGCAATCAAAAGGGCGGCCGAAACAACGATGGCTTGATACGCTGAATGGTGATTTGATAGTCGGTAATATTAGAAGGTGCTTTTCTATGTGACCGGCAACTTTTCAACTTTTTTTATAATTTTTGCAATAAAAATAAAATCTTTTCATAACTTAGTAATGAGCTATAATCCAAATTTTTATTTAATGAATTTGATAGTGGTTTGAATTTTTTTTTTAATTTGTATTCTCTCTTGTCCAAACGACGATTATAACTTTACCTTACTAAACATAAAGTGACGAAGATAATTGATAATTGAATTGAAATTGCAGGATTAAAGTAAGAAGCTGTTGAAAAAACATACATAAACGTAGTTCGATGGAAAACAATTGATACGTAAAATATTGTGTAAAAATTTCAGCTCAATTAATTCGATGGAATTTTAGTTGTACTCCCCACCAGTTGAAAAAATGAGGTTTCAAGAAAAACGCGTTTAATGTTTTATTTACTGCAATTTAGTAAATATTTTGACCTTCGGTCTAAAACTTCTACAGTGCTTTTAAAATATATAAAAGAAAAAAATATTTTTTTTACCGTTAGATAGGAAAACCCCTTTAAATTGCGTACTTAAATATACTTGGCTTAGCGTTCTACGAACGCATTTATATTTGTTGTTATTTTATAAGGTTTTGCAAGGTTTTGTGGCCGTACATGTCTGTCCCTTGTATGCAATAAGCTTAAGCGGGTTCCCATACAAACACAAATGGGGTGTACAATTTGTTTTCATCGAATATTGTCTGGTAGGGTAAAGACTCCAATTAGTACTTTTCGAAGCAGGCATCATTTTTGATATTTCATATCAATTGGCGCAAGGGGGCAACTAGAAAGAGGTTCGATACATTTTAAGTTAAGTGTAAATTTAACAGCTTTAATCATGAGTTCTTACGCCAGAGATACACTAAACTTTTCATACCTGAAGTGTTGAGTTTTCGGTTTTCGACTTGTTTTTGTTTACATTTCAGAGAGGAAAATGATTTAATATCCGAAAGCCCCTTCCAAATTGTTTTCTTTCAAAGTTTTCGGGAATTCTTTCTCAAAAAGTAATGAACCGATAATGAAATTTGGAAGTATGGTTCTTTAAAGAATAACGAAAAACATGGCGCCTCTTTTGCATAATTAGTGAAAAGAATTGTTAAAATTGAAATATTTTTCTGGAAAATTGCAAATATTAATTATCATTGTTTCCACCTGCCTTGAACTTGATAGTTGGTAATATGAAATTAAAACTTTTTGATAGTTAGATAAAAATTGAGGTCCTTACTCGTCCTGCAATTGGAAAATTCTAGTTATGACTTTCAGCAGACTAATGTCGCGTAACTTTGTTATGTTTGGCTTCAATTTTTCAAAAAAAAAAATCATATAGTGTCGAAATTTGATGGGATTCAATTGTTTCCATAAAAAAAAAACGTAAAAATTCTTGAAAATAAGCGTTCTGATAAATAAGTAAATCGATATCAATTTTTTTTTTTACAGGAGTTGTTTAAATCGTTAAGTTTACAAATATTTATTGTCATTATCGCTGTGTGCTTCATTAAAAGACAAGAGTAGTCAGTCTACTTGAAAAATAATCATAAAAGTAATAATAATGCGACTATTATGATTTTAATTTCGATTAATAGACAACTTAAATGTGTAATCATCACTGCCTACGCAAGAAACCTGTGCTCAAAGCCAAAACGAGGAGAATTCAATTCAGTTCATTGTCATCCAATTGAAATACTTATGTATGTATGCATGTACAAAAGGAAAATGCAGTTTTTCAATGATCTTCTGCATATTCATTGTTGATAGTTTATCGCTAGCTTAAAGTATTATATAATTTATTTTGTTTTAAGACAATACGTAAGGTTTTTGCGTGGGGTAATTGTATTTTGCATTGACCCAATCATAAAGACAATTCTTTTAACTGTGGTTTTACATATTTCTGATTGGGTCAAACCGCAGTATTGACTGTGTAAAGTTGAAGTTTGGGCTATATTACCACTGATCCAGATAGTTATGTAAAATACTGAGTTGGTGAATATCGCTGTAAGATTCGGGGTTTCTCGCCTATATTCTCAGATTTTTTTCTTGAATAATATGTGAGATATTAGGGGTTTAAAAGCTTTTTACTTATAAAGTTTTTTACTTATAAAATGTCCAAACGTCTTAATTTCGGCCTTTGGAGCCAATACCTCAGGAACAGTTTCATAATGCCTGTACATTGCATTTAGAATAAAGCAAAGCACTTATGTGTGAATACACATAAAGTAAAATACTTTACCATTTTACGTACCACATTCTACATATTTATAACTTTACATATCTGCCGACGAAATTATTGTTACAAGTACACTCCGCTTGATGACAAAACATGCCATGCAAACGGAAAACGTTTCCTTAAATCAACAACGTTATTATAATTACTTAGTCTTGAAAGAAAAATGTAATTAAATTTGAAATGTTTGCTGTTGGATGTTGCAAGCGGAAATTGTTAATGTTCCATGGAATATGAGAAATTTTTGAGAACTTGAAGCGTAAACCTTTCCTTAAGTTTGTACACTGAGTTGGGTATGACAATGTAATTTTTGTTTTTCATTAATGGAAATAGCTAAAATTTTAGTATTCTATACTTGAACAATGTATAAAATACAGATATTTAGAATCCTATGTGAAATATGTATGAATTTATCAAATTTCCTTTTCGTTACTTCGCTGACTAGAATATAATGAACTCCATTTGAATATTTTCATCACTTATATGATAATGCTTTGTGATATTCGTATCGTGTGTCCGTTTTGATTGCTTTAATACAATGAATGCAAATTAGGCAAATTCCCAGAATAATTTGAATTTAAATTTCTAAATATAACTACAAGGTGTTAAGTTGAATATTACATATAAAGTTTATATAAAAAATTAAGTGCATTTTCGGGAGATGTAGGAACAATGTGTCATGCGGAAGTTTTTTTGGTATGCATAATATGATTTATTTGTCAGCATTTTTAAAATATGCTAAACATCTCAGCATGCGGTAGATGATTCTTTGTTACAAAAATGTAGATGAAATAAATTAACATTGTATGAGAGAAGGGTAAATATTTAGTTGGGTTTGATCGTCGATAAAAATATCCGACATTCTTCATTTACGTCTTTCAGTAAATCCAAATTAAACCAGAATGGGACTATTTACAAAAGGAACTGAATGGTCTTTGCTTTCCAGGGATGAGGGGTAAAACCCTTCAACTCTCAGAAGAAGTGAAATATCTGGGAGTAATTCTAGACAAGAAGTTTCGTTGGAACAAACATGTAGAGGTGAAGATAAAACGAGCTCCGACAGTTTATGGGCTGCGTAGGCGGACCTTTACCTGGACATGGGGACTTAAGCCTCATGTTGTAATGTGGATATATGTTGCGATCATCACTTATGTATTCGCAGTGTGGTGAGTTAAGGTGAAACAAAAGAGTTTTCGCTGTAAACTAACCACAATGCAAAGAACTGTGTGGCTGGGTGTCATCGCGGCCATGAGCACGACATTCGGCGCAGCTCTGAATACATTACTCAATTTGCAGCCTTTGGATTTGTTTATTCAGAGTACTGAAATGGGAGAAGCTCATATACCAATTCGATTGGATCTATGGGGAAATAATGGACATGGGGCACAGAGCATTGGAATAGTTATTGGGGGAACTGAATCCATTTTTCGCAATACCTTCTGATTCTCGGATCTACATACATCTGTTTGGTAGAAGATATGAAGTTATCTTGAAACGAAGAGAAAAGTGGGGCGAACCAGAAGAATGCATGTAAGGATATATTAACATCTTCTACACCGATCGCTCAAAAGCAGAACAGGGCTCTGGAGCAGGAGTCTACCTCCCGAGTAAAAACGGGAAGTGGGCTTTTCCCTTTGGACAATATATAACGGTCTTTCAGGCTGAAGTGTGTGCTATCCTAACGGCGACAACCTAGATGATTGACGAGCGGCTGAAGGGTGGGCGCATAGTAATCTTAAGCGATAGTCACGCTGATTTAAGGGCGTTCAGCAGTCCTCTGATCACCTCAAAAATCGTTCAGGAATGTAGAAATCGATAGAACTCTGTTTCTAGATTTAATACGGGCTGGCCACCTGGCCACTGTGGTATAGAGAAATGAAATCTCGAATGCTTCAGCAAAAGAGGGTTCAGTTTCCCCCAAGCCCGGACCTGAACCAACAATTTGGGTGTAGCATTAGCTAATGCTGCTATCAAAAACTGGGAATAAGCTTCCATAATGACAGGTGGCTGAGCCTTGATGCTGCTAAACACATCAAACTTTTTCTGTCAGAACCAAACAAACATACTGCAAAGTTTATCCTGCTGAATAGCAGGAAAGCACAACTGCAGTTAATTTTGGAAGGAAAAACGGAGTAGCTGCAAAGCTCCAAATACAATTCGGAAGAAAGAAACTAGAAGCGCCTCAGTGTGCCAACATAACATTCTTCATCTTGTTCTTCGCCACTTGATGGATTCCACGTTTTCAACCAAATCGCAATCACTAGTTAGGTGTAGTTGGGTGCTGCACGAATTCGAGCTAAGAGATCTTAAGGGGGTCATCTCGTGTGAAGGTCGTTTTTTTCACTTCTTTTTGGAAATTTTTTTGTGACGAACTGGATAAAGGTACAAATACGAATTTTTCACCATATATTTATTGATGTCTTGAGCATGCGCAGTAATTTCAGCACGTTATTGAAATACAGAGCAACTTATTCATCCATCTTCAAAAAAGGTGTTTTTCTGCTGCCACGCTAGAGGGCGCGGTGATCATCTTAAAGAAAAAATGTGAATGGCATTTTAACGTACAGACTTAAGGGGGTCATCCCGTGTGTCGGGTTGGAGAAATCGATTTTTTTTTGCATGAATTGTATCTATATATAGTGGAGAATATGTGGGCAAAGGGATTTTCCGATATTCTAAGTCCTTGAGAAATTACAGGGTTAAACAGGTAAGGAGTTTGCAGCCGCGGCTAGAATACTCGATGAGAGAGAGCATCGGATCTTTTTTTACCTGTTAGTTTTTTACCTGAGCCTTATAAATTCGAACACAGGTATAAATATAAAAAGATGGAAAACCAATCAATTGTCTAAACTTATTTGTTGTTTGGAATAAAAAGGATAATCCAGTCTAGAGTGACCACTAAAAGGCGTTCAAGTTATACTCAGTTATATTTTGTTGTAAGTATTGTGCTGTTTGTGTGTTCAGTGATTTTTTTAAATGGATCGTACGAAGGGAGATCGCTTTAACGTTCAACGTCATGCTCGCACTAAAAAACGAGTATTTCATGGGAATCAATACTTATCAGAGAACAAAAAGTTCTTCGCATCAACATCAGCAATGAAACTTTTAGCAAGCATGAACATGGATGTTCCAATTGCGACAAGTTTTGTATATTGTATATTGGATTTTGCTGGAGTTTCCTTCGGTATTTCTGCGAATTTCTGCAAATAATAAAATATAGGTAGTAGTAAAAAAGGAATGCGTATGACATGTCGAGAAAAGAATGGGAACGCGGCTTAGAAATGCAAGGAAGAATCACAAAGGCATTGGTGGAAAGGGGACTGGAAAACTTACTGATACGGTTATTAACGACCTCACTACATTTTTTGGGCTAGCTATTCGCCGACACGCAAATTCGATAGAAGGAGTGAAGCAAGAAATTTGGGCAACTTTCTTCCATAAATGTTCTACAGACGAAAATCCTCAGCATCAAAATTGTCCAGCAGGCGAGGACAGTTGGTGCAAATGGCGCAAAGCGGAAGCTAAAGGAGAACTGGATAGTTTCCACCACGAGCAGGCACCTTTGACAGAAGAAGTTCAAACAGTCATCAAACCAATCTACAAAGATTTGTTACGAGATGATCTCTTGAACAGATGTTTAGGAGCAGAGACCCAGGATAACAATGAGTCACTAAATGCATTGATCTGGACTTTCGCTCTTAAACACCTTCATTCTGGGGCCAAGGTCGTAGAAATAGCCACTTTTCTGACTGTAATTATATTCAATGAAGGATTCAATGGTATGCTCAAAATCCTAGTGACAATGGGATGTCAAGTTGGTCACATATGTCAGGTTTATGTCGACCGCCGTAATGAAGCGCGAATTTGGCGGTCCGAACGACGGTCGACTGACCTCGCTAAAAGAGCCATAATTGAAACCGGAGAGCAACAATCGGCCTTACAAGACTTTTTTGAAGAAACGGAGGGTACTCTCTATAGACCAGGTATAGCAGATTAACGATGAGTTAAAATTTTACTATTGGTAATCACATTTAAATTTTCAAATGCGTTTTTCTCGAAACTGCATCTTGAAAATCGGCTGCCACCATAGCTCAAAATCTATCCAACCAAATTCTTGGAAATTTTCACGACTTCTTTAATACATATTTCTACGGTCCGCAAACTAGGATAATTGCAATCGGACAGGTAGTTTTTTTTTTATTCATAAAAAAAGCCGTAAAAAAACACCAAAATTCAAAAAATTAACTTTAAAAGCCCACCAAAAATTTGCCTTTTAATATTTTCTAATTATCCTAGTTTGCGGACCGTGGAATATTGTCCACATTAAAATGCCACTTAGTTTTTTTTCCTCAGATGAACACAGCGCCCTCCAGCGTGGCAGCAGAAAAACACCTTTTTTTGGAGATGGGTGCATAAATTGACATGTATTCCAAAAACTAGCTAAGATATCAAGCTGAAAAATTTATCACATATACTAGAGATACTAATAAATATATGGTGAAAAAATCACTTTTCTATCTTTATCTAGTCCTTCAAAATCATTTTTCAAAAAAAGGCAAAAAAAACGGCCTTCACACGGGATGACCCCCTTAACCACTGTCTGCAAACTAGGATGATTAAAAAAGCTAAATTTTCGATTCAATTACAGACCATCAATATCAAACGCAAACGATGTTTTAAGAATACAACAAGAAACACGGTGAAATCATTTTGCTCCATGATAATTTTGACCTTGTTTTTCGAAATTGATCGAGGAATAGTTGTACTAAACTTGCCATTAGAATATTATGCGTTACATTTTTAGACGTATCATAGCCTAATGAACTATGGCAAAGTCAAGTTTCTTTGGATAATTGACTTAAATTTTCTCCTTCTAGTTGCTTCAGTTGAACGACTTTTGACGTTGTTTCCAAAAATCATCCTTAATAACGGCGCAACAACCGGTATCCGGTCTAGGCCTACCTTAATAAGGAACTCCAAACATCCCGATGTCCACCAATTCGATATCCCTAAAAGCTATCTGACGTCCTGACCTTCGCCATCGCTCAATCTCACTCAGGGTGTGCCTTGTCGTCTTTTTCTACCATAGATATTGCCCTTATTGACTTTCCGGGCTGGATCATCCTCATCCATACGGATTAAGTGACCCGCCCACCGTAACTTATTGAGCCGGATTTTATCCACAACCGGACGGTCATGATATCGCTCATAGACTTCGTTATTGTGTAGACTACGGAATAGTCCATCCTCATGTAGAGGGTCAAAAATTCTTCGGAGGATTCTTCTCTCGAACGCGGCCAAGAGTTCGCAATTTTTCTTGCTAAGAACCCAGATTTCCGAGGAATACATGAGGACGGGCAAGACCATAGTCCTATGGTCCCTATGGTGAGAAGTTTCGAGCGAGACAGTTTTTGTAAGCTGAAATAGGCTCTGTTGGCTGCCAACAACCGTGCGCTGATTTCATCATCGTAGCTGGTATCCGTTGTGATTTTCGACCCTAGATAGGAAAAATTATCAACGGTCACAAAGTTGTAGTCTTTTATCTTTGTTCTTCCCGTTTGACCAGTGGGGTTTGATGTTGTTGGTTGGTTGGTTTTTGGTGCTAACGTTGCCACCATATACTTTGTCTTGCCCTCATTGATGTGCAGCCCAAGATCTCGCGCAATTCCGAAAATGCTGTCGATTATAACATACCTCTTGTAAGATTTCGAAAATAAAACGAAAGGGTTTAAACCTTTTCTTTAATGTAAGTAATAAGAATTGAATCCATAAATGTTCACTCGAATACTAAGGCCATAAATTCTACTAGAAATTCACTTTCGAAGTTTGTGGGTTCAACCAATACAAAATCTTAATTTGAAGGAAAAGATATAGAAGGAGCAAATATGAATGAATTAAACCATAATTTCCTAAAAGACATGATCAAAACTACGTTCACTGCTACAATTAGAAAGATAATACATGGCAGGTTTTATATTTAATTGTACGGGTGCCAAGACCTGGTTCCGCACAGCCCATGGACGCTTGAAGATAAAAAACTTAACTTTATAATTATTCCTGTCTAATTTTCTTGGTGGTGAATGTTCTAGGGTACATGACTGCTCCAAGGGAATGCTTGGGTTAGTGTCAGAATGAAAATGAGATTCTACTAAAATATTCCTAAAGTATGCATTTGGTAAGCTAGTCAACTCTACATGTCCTTGTCAATTCTTTCGCAATTTTTCGCACGCACCGCCTCTGTTGAGAAGAAAATTGCACACAGCTTGGAGTCGCTGTTGAATAAATGAATATGTGAACTATGCGAGTATAGAAGAAGTCCTGCCATTTTTACCATATGTAAGAAAGTCAATTGAAACTCGATCCTCATTGGATCCATGCGGTATGAAGAAAAGCGACTACCCATGATACAAACGTCACCGAAGAGTTTCCAGAATTTATTTAAAAAATTTAAAGTACAAAATTATTCATTAAAGTGGATGTTGTCTCGTTCAAAGTCTTTCCCACTATGATAGCGCTTCACACAATTCTTAAAATATTTTGTGTTCTCGGTGATTGGTATGTGCATTAAAGCGTCTTCGATTTTTACCTTATCCCCCTTTTATCGGTTGCTGAAACGCGTTTCGTGTAGTTAACTTTCGACTCAATTAAACAAACAGAGCGCCAAATCAGATGAATTCGGTGGTTCCTGGAAGGTATTCGTTAGGTGTTTTTTAAAGAATTCGCGGATAATTAAGCCATTGCGCAATGATGCGTTATTGTGGAGTAATAACTTCGGACAAATACCTCATTACGTTCAAAAATACTCCTTGTTCACTGTCTCAACTTCTGGTTAAAATTCAGACTGCACAATAACGTTATAATCTATGTAAACTATGAGCATTGCCTTCTTTTCTGATTGAAGACTACGCGGTTTCTCGACCTCGGGTCACACGTAGGTCGCCACTGCATGATGTCTGAATTACGTGTCGTACTTATCAGCCCACGTCTAGCCTTCAGTAATGAATCGTATGACGATTGTTGCGTCGGGTTCAGCCATAGCCATAGTGACCACCAGATAGATGTCTTCGTAATAGCCTTGTGTCCTGAAACAAACACGAGCTCGTCGGTCCTAGCCTACACGATTGTAATGAATAGGATGCATGTGTAAAAATTGACAACCCGTGGCTACTGAAAATTATTAAAACTGTTTTTCTGCAGTAAGAGAAAAGTCGACCACGGCCAACAGTTGATACGGCCACTTGTCGATCCCCCAGTTTACCGAGGTGGAACTACAAGAGATTTGCAGAAGGCATTGGGATTAAAAAAAACTCGGGGATTAGACGCGATTCCAAACAAAGGCCTCATGTTGGCTGCTAAGATCGGGCCAAAGTGGTTCATAAGCACATTCGAATAGTATTTGATGGAAGAAGTCTTTTCCGCACAGTGGAATTGTGATAGCAATAAAGACGGGTTGCTTCTATTTTGCTACGAGACTGTAAGCCGTCTTCCCCCTTTTCATTTTTAAAATTTGGGTGCAAAGCTCGAAACTCTCCCGAAGCTCTCCATTTGAGCCGGATCTATATCAAGTGGATGCAGACTAAGATTCCTTAATCTTTAAACAAAAAAGGGATAGCAATGGCCATGGATTTGTAGCAGACCGAGGAAGTAAGACTATTCGTGTATTTAAATCATGTTCACGAATGAGCTTGGTGGGCGGAAAACGGAAACGGTTCTAATCACCAATCGTAAGAAAGACAATAGTGTCAAAATACGAATCGGTACTCATCAAGCCGTTTGGAAATTGATCAATAAATACCTCGGAATACTTCGAATATATAAGGGAGCTCATAGTTCATCTGCAGCATGGTAGATATCTAATATTCAAGGGGAAAATATATTTGCCGATTGCTCATTGCAGGGAACAATAGATACCACTGTGTGTGGCTGATAAGCAATCAAAAGGCCGGCCGAAACAACGGTAGCTTCATAGGCTGGATGGAGATTTGAAACGCGATTGCATCCCGAATCAGGCTTTTGATAAAACTAAATAGCGTAACTGATCACGACTAGCCGACTCTGGAGGTCGAGGCCAAGGTTGAAGAAAAAGAAGAAGACATTGACAAACTGCAATTGAAGAAACTTCTCAAGAGCTTAATTAGAAGTGCGTCCCACTTGTCACATGGCCTGTTTAAATTATGCGGTTGCGCAGACGACACCAACACTTGTAAACGAAGATACCCATAACGCATCTGTTCACCTGCGAAAGCCAGGGTTGGTCTGTGTAGAAGATCCGGGCAAGGTTCAAAATTATGTGTAAAAACTGGGGCTAGAGTGAAAATTGCGTGAGTCTGTTATTTTCCCCTTTTTAATTGATATTTCTTCCTTAGGCCTCGTCTAGTTGGGCTTGTCCTAGAAATATGAAATTGCAGTGGAATAAGACACTGTATATGCCACGACTTTGTTGGATGGCTCAAGTGGTTAGAACGCTGGGCTTTCGCAGCGAAAGGCTATGTTTCAAATCTCACTGGTGGCAGAGGGATTTGTTATCGTAACAGGATGCCGGGAACCAGTCGACTCAGGTGTGAATGAGTACCTGAGCCAAATCAGGATAATAATCTCGGTCGAGCACAATGCTGACCACATTGCCTCCTACAGTGTACTGTAGTGTACCGTTACCGTCTTGAATGAAGTGTTCTAACAAACTTCAAGGCCCTGATCCGATATGGATTGTTGCGCCACCGATTATTATATGCCACCATGGGATCTTAAGGCTTCATAAATTGCCAGTAACATACTAAATAGAACAGTTGTGTACCTAAAAATGGTTACATAAAAGAAATCACCAAACTTTTCATGCCTGAGGCAGCCAGCTTCCGAGTTCCAAGCTATTTGTGCTGGATATTTTATTGGTGCCTTACCTGCATGAATTGCTGAATAGCTTTGAAACTTTTAATGAATTTAATAAATTATGTGAATATTGCATGAATGTTGAATGTTGCAGGGAATGCCTCTACAAAAAATAACGAAAGCTTTTGAAGGCCCTTGGGTTATTCACTGCCGTATCTGACTTTATTTACTTTATACTATTTGATACACATGCCTAATCTGGCTCAATCTTTGCAGTTCGTCCAAGATAATTTTTCAGCTCTGCTTCTTTCATTTCTCATAATCGAAATTTGTTTAGTTTTTATCCAGCTTCTTTCTATAGCATTTTCCTGCAATTTGATTTTGCTAGCACCAATCGTTTCTTTCAATGAATGTCGAAAAGTGTTAAATTATGCAAAAAGATTTCCAATGCATGGAACCTGAAATTCAACTACGAATTTCTGCCGGCCAAATTAAATGTCCATTTATACAATTTATTTGCTTTCACTTCATCGGAACTCGGAGGTAAATTTGATATGTGTATAAATGGTCAACATTATCTACGTCTAGTTTGCATATCAAATGGGTGATTGCTATCGTTGTCATTGCTGCGCTAAAACAAACAAAGCTTATTTTCGTACATGAAGCTGCATACACCAAAGGAGGAAAAGAAATTTTTATTGGTGATCTTGAAATGCAAAGCCAATCTTTCAATTTCAAGGTGGGCTGGATGACCAAATTTATATGAAAAAAATTTCAATGTTAACTCGATCTTTGTTATCGCAACTAACCTTGACATGATACTGAAACAATAAAATTTATATTTTTCAAGATCAATTGCTTAGTAATGAATTGGTGGTATGATGGGCGCCATAGATTCTTATCAAAATCTCAATCAGATGGAACTTCACTACCAGGTTTTATTGTTTATATTGGTTAATGTTAAGATGGTGGACGACTTGGGAATAATTTATTTCCGTTTCAATAAGTGTTTGCAGTTAATTGTAAAACCCATTTAGTTACTCATATAGTTAAAAATAATCAATAAATTGGCTGCGTTTTTCCAGTCAATTTTTTATCATATTTCTCAAAGGTATTGCTGTTAATGAAAATATTTCCGAAATGGATAACATTATTCCTCAACAGTTTGGGTTACGTAAAAAACATGGTATGGAACAAATTTACTGATTCGTCTCCGAAAATAGGGCCGCTTTAAGGGGGGAAAACACATTAGGCGGTTTTCAGAATCGATTTTTTTATTGTATAAATCGTTAGCTTTACTATCTCAAAATACGCTGCAGAAGCTTCAAGTTGAAATTCGTGCACCTTTAGATTTCTTGAGCGTAGATTCGAGTGATTATTGAGCTCAGAATCGATCGTCCAGGAGGTAGTCTCTTTATGACCAACTTTGAAACATTGAGGTTCATATTCTTTAAAAATAAGTGAATAATGTACAATTAGAAGTTTTCTGGTTTCAGATAAAAATCGGAGTGGCATACGTTCCGCAATTGGAGAACTTTCAGCGGTCTGATGTCGCTTAAGTTATTTACTTTTGACTTAAAGTTTTCAAAAAATTCCCAACCCCGAAATTTACCGAGAATTCAGTAATCCTCCGTAGCCAACTCAACCCATAGAGAACTCTGGATTCCTCTATGTTGACCACATTAATAGCTTTTGGGCCATTATAAAGCAGTGTGGGTTTTGAACACCACGCCACCTACTCTTGGTCTATTTCGAGGTTTTGCACCGTGTGAGCAGGAAGCGTATCTATAATGCTCCAAGCAGGAGCAGCATTCCGGAGAAATGATCAGCTACTATCATAGTAGCATATGGGGAAGCAACATGTCGCGTGCTATATCAAGGTGAAATCTCTGGGAAATTCGAATTCCCAAGCGGGGTCCGACAAGGACTTTTCCTTTCATGCTGCCTCATCCGGAAGACGTGGGGGGCCACCTTTCGTCAGCATGTGTAACTTCCAGTTAGTTTTCGCCCCTATCCTTCGGTTCACCCTTACTGCCGTTGATGCTTGCTCAGCCTATGCATCTTCCATTTGTTTCCGAAATCTCTTCCTAGGGGAATTACTAATCGACCATGTGTAGCACTCACATTTCTCTTCCTTTGCATGTTTGAGGTACGGAGAAGGCATAGCCTCTGAGCACTCAGTACTCCTTCCGTTATTACCATCTTGACCAAATTTTGCCAAAAAGTACCTTTCCATGTACGTTACCATTCGAAAGCTAAGCAAACCTGTCTCTAATCAAACCTTCCCATAGTGATACAAATTGGTACCTAATACAATCAGATGCTATTCGTTGTTTTATTCACTGAAAGCTTCTCCCTAACACACGTCTATCTTCAATTAAGTTGGCGTCTTCAGCCAACCTTCTTGCATGTACTCGGATGAACGCGGGATAATCGATGATAGTTATTTAATTTAACGGACAACAAACAGAGAAAACTCCAATTAATTGCCCTCAGGAGGAGGAGAAAGCAAAAAACTTATCCTACGTTTAAAACTACTTAAAGTAGAGATGTCCAAAGGACCAAGCTGTTCTGCGTTGAAATTTCGCCGAAACCTAGGAATGGGGAAATGAAAGTAGACTTCGAGCTCTGCTAGGGGCACGTTGGAAATGTCTGCGCGACATGTGTTATAAAACGCAGGACGGCAGGGGATGTCGTCAGCGGCGAAGCAATCCATTAGAATCCTCCAGCCCCGAGGAAAGTTTAAAAAGTGTGAATAGATCCATCCAGATGGATCTACGCTGTTGTAGGAAGGGAAGGTTCAGAAAGCGGAGGCGAGAGGGGTAGTCCACATGAGGGAAGCTTTTCTTAAAGAAGAGGGAACGGATGAATTTACGTTGTACATTTGCAAGGGCAAGACAATCATCACAGTTACGGGAGGGAGACCAGATCACAGAGCAATACTCGAGGGTATTTCTCATGAGGGAATTGAAGAGAGCTAAGAAGGGTTGGATAGAGTCAAAATCAGAGGACGAGCGAAGTATAAAGCCTGACAATTTTGCAGCACGATTGGCAAGGCAATGGGTGTCAAAGCGGAGCTTATTGTCAAAAGTGACTCCGTCTTGAGTGGAATGCTAGCAGGATATGGAATACCCGTTAAGAGAGTAGGAGAAAGAAGTGGAGATTTTAGGGAGTAGCAAATATAGTGACACTTTCTGACGTTTAGCGCTAAACCATTAGTCGAGCACCAACCAACCAGAGTGTCCAGTTTAGATTGAAGGGAAACACAGTCCATAGGCGACGATATAGCGGAAAACAGCATAAGGTCGTCTGCATAGAGTAAGCAGGGACAAGTAAGGAGGGGAGGAAGGTCGTTAATAAAAAATAAAAATAACAAGGTACCCAGAATAGATCCCTGTGGGACGTAAGGGGAGGGGGAGAAGGGGCGGGAGGTACAGCCGTCAAAAGAGACGTGCCAGGATCGGTTGGAAAGGTAAGAGGCAAGCCATAAAACAAGTGGTATGAGAACGTTTAGAGACGGGAGTTTGGATGAAGTATCTTGTGATTTACAGTGTCGAAGGCTTTAGCGAAGTCAGTGTAATTGGCATGCACTTCTTGCTGTGAATTTAGATATTTGGCGAGCAAGTTGGTAAAGTCAAGCAGTGGACCTACGTTTAACGAAGCCGTGTTTCTCTTTCACTATGTGGTGATTTCTCTTTCACTATGTGGTGATCACTGGTGGGCGGACAACCAGTCACTGACATATCTTTCCAGGATTTTGGAACAGGAGGAGAGGAGGGAAATGGGACGGTAATTCTCGGCAAGCGTACGATCGTCACTTTTGTGTATGGGGATGATGAGAGCCTCTTTCCACAAGGTGGGAAAATGATTCTCTTTGAGGCTTTTGTTGAAAATAAGAGATAGGGATAGATATATAATCGATGTACTTTTTGACTCTACCCAATAAGCATTGAGTTGGAAATGAGTTGCACTTTGCAGTGAGCTCATCGTTTACACAAGACTCAGTGAAATGAAAGGTGTTGTCTTATTAAACTGGAAAAATTGGATAAAATGAATGAGACAGACGGGCCCTTCCGATTTTGCATGCTACTTCTGCTTTTCGGTAACTTATACGGAATGCATGTAAGCGAAAGCGATATAAAGGGTGCTGTTATTTCTGTTCTGTTCTGGCACTTTCATCGTTTGACACATGAAACGCTTATGTGGTCTTCGCCATTCAAATTGAAGCTTTCCATCCTTGGTTCTTTCATAACCGGGCAATTGGATCTCGTCCTTGAAACGTGTTAGAGCACAGTACCAGTGGACTAGGAGGCAATGTGGTCAGTATTGGCGTTTGCCCTCGATCATTACCCTGATTTGACTTACAGCTGAGTCGATTGGTATCCGATATCTATGTAGTCGCGGTTGAAATCCTCCTGGTAGCAGGGGGATTGATATTCTTGCACCCTAGCCTAACATCTACACCATTAATAGAGATAAAAACGTCTTAAGGGGTCTCAAAATGTTTTCCACGAAGCGCCAATTTAAGTTTGGGAAATAGGAAAAAGTCGCAAGGAGCCATATCGGGCGAGTATGGTGCTTGTGGGACGACATTGACGTTATTTTTTTCAAACAGTCACATACAAGCGCTGATGTGTGGGCCGGTGCATTGTCGTGATGCAGAAACCACGAATTGTCCTTCCATAATTCTGGCCTCTTTCGGCGAATATTTTCCCGTAAACGCTTCAGAACACTCAAATAATATTGTGCATTTACTGATTGACCTTCGGGAAGAAACTCCGAGTGCAAGACACCTTGACTATCGAAAAAAACAGTTAACATCACTTTAACCTTCGACCGACTTTGGCGTGGTCTCTTGGGTTTCGGCTCATCTGGATAGCGCCACTCCGAAGATTGTTGAGTAGTTTCAACATCATACTCGTACACCCAAGTCTCGTCACCAGTAATGATGTGCTGAATGTCCCTATCATCCATAGAAAGCATCTCTTCAGCCACAGTTTTCCGACGTTGTTTTTGAAGAGAATCCAGCAATTTTGGCACAAGCCGCGCGGTAACCCAACGCATCCCCAAAATATCATGTAAAATGCTGTACGCCGATCCAATCGATATGCCAAGTTCACTAGCTATTTCCCTTACGGTCACTCGACGATTTTCGGATACAATTTTTTTTACTTTTTCGATGTTTTCGTCATTTACCGATGTGGCTGGACGGGAAGCATGGGCCAAGTTCTCAATAGATGTACGGCCCTCTCTAAACGATTTATACCAGCTAAATACCTGCGTACGCGATAGAGCAGATCCACCATAGGTATTTTGCAGCATTTTTAATGCGTCTGGATAAGACATTCCGTTTATAAAACAATTTTTTAAACACACTCTTTGTTCAAGTTTTTTATCCATAATGAAATTCGCAAAAATATTTCGCCGCCTACTTTTTGCTAAGCGATTACAAAGAAATGACGTTGCAGATCACACTAAAAATTGACAACTAAAATCATTGCAGTCTTAGATCTCTTCATAAAAAAAAAATTTAAACATTACGTCAACAACGGTTAATTTAAATGATACAGTCCGGTTCAATTTTGAACAGAAGGTACATATACATATATTCTAAATACTAAAAAAAGCTAAAAAAGGAAAACTAAAACGTCCCGATGGACCCCGCCGATCATATAAGTTCAGTTTCTATGAGGATGACGTCATACAAGAGTGCAACAAATTTATGTGAAATGCGAAACTTTGTTAATAATAGTTGGATTGCCTTCAAACTGATGTCAAATTTTGTACTTCTGGGATGAACTTGAGCGGGACTTTCCCGCAAATTTCTAAAACATGGTAATCTACTTTATTTGAGCAGGTATCGGGACGAGATGTATTTTTAAGCCTGAATTTCATGTAGGATCATTGTGATTTTTTTAGATTTTCAGGTTGAATAAGTTCTGAGTACGAGACCCGTTTAAAAAGTATTCAGAGAGCATTTTCATTTGTACTCCACATTATCATATTCTGTGAAAAAAATTACACCCCCTTTCGCATGTAGGCCGCTCACTGCATCTAAAGGCACACAGACCACATGTTCTCAGCAAATTTCGTGACAATCGGTTTAACCATTTTCGAGTAAATCTGGTGTGACAGATGGACAGGCGGACAGAAAGATACTGAATCGATTTTAATAAGGTTTTGTTTCACACAAAACCTGAAAAATGTGACAAAGACGTAAAATTTTCAAAGAGGCGTAGGTTGTATTCTTTGTGTGACGTGCCAAAACGATAAAGTTCAACTTCATTCATCTCCGAAAACAGAACCAGCATACGAAATAAATCGCAAGCTCGTATTTATAATAAGACTGTGAAGTGATGGCTTATCTGCCGAAAAATGGAAACTAACTATTAAATTAATGGAAAAATTGCCAACTTATTAGGGTTTGGCAATAAGACGCAACTCCAATTCCAACGATCCGGATATCCTCGTTTCGGATGTGATCAAACCATGTGACGCCACTAGTCCAACGGAGCATCTTCGTTTTCATTACCGCAAGACGCCGTTCACTGTCTTTTATAGTCGACATTGCGGTAAAATTTAGATTTGAGACGTTCGTTGATACGTCGATCACAAAGAACACCAGTTGTGAAACGCCACTTCATCCAGGTTGCGTTAATGCGTGAATTAATTTCATAACGTAATTCTCCATTGACTGACAGCGTTGACTCGAGGTATTTAAAACGTGTGCCTGTTTCATGGGGATCGGTCTTCAAAAATTCAGTTTTGTTTGGATTCAATCTGAGACCGTGTTACATGAGGCGATCATTCCATTTTTGGAATTGTTGCTCGAGATCATTTTTGTTAACAGATGCTAGGAAAACATCATCTGCATAAAGCAGTGTGTAGGGCGCTGGACGTTGGATATCCCTTGTGACGGTGTCCATAACAAGAACAAAGAGGAGTGGTAGAGGGCACTACATTGATGAACACCAACAGAGACACGAAGCGGTTTTGATACACCCGCCAAACTTCGAACTTTCATTTTTGGATCGTGGTAGAGCAATTGAATCCAGCGTACGAGTTCTTCTGGCACTAAGTGTTCTCCTGGAGCATACCAGATGAGTTCGTGTGGGACACGGTCAAACGCTTTCTCCAAATCCAGAAATGCAATGTAAAGATGGCGATGATTCTCACGGTGTTTCTCCACGAGTAACGGCACAGCGTACATTGCGTCAGTGGTTCCGCAGTTCTGGAAAAATTTAGCTTGATTCACGGTTATTATGATTCAACCAGTTCGTAAATACGGTTGTCAGGAATGCTTTCAAAAATCTTCATGCTATGGGAAAGTAACCGGATCGGACGATAATTTGTAGATTCTATTCTACTGGACTGCCTTTTTTTTCTATATTGGAAAAGTGGCACTTTCTTGCCAGCCAGATGGTATTTTTCCTTCCTGAATAACCCGATTAAAGAATTCACTGAGCTACAGTGTTGGGTCCCAACTCTTCGCTTTTCAAAGCTCAGATGCGATGTTGTTAGGTCCTGTGGCTTTCCCTGATTCCATTCGTTTTATTGCCGCCTCGACTTTAGTTGCGCTGATAGGTGGAACTGGTCCAAATGTCGGCAATGGTTGTGGAGATTGAGGATGGCAAATTCTTCAGTTGAAATCTGCTCGAAGTATTCTCGCCATCTATCCGTTGCGACTCGACGGTTGGTAAACAAAGTACCGTTCATGTCATTAACGCAACAGAAATGTTCTATATCATGCGTGCGTTCGTTACGGATCTCTCTCGCCATCCCGAGTGCCCAGTTTATTGTAACGGTTTTTGTAATAGTTCGTTCGGGTGACAGTGACTGCTTTCTTTGCTTCCCGGTTGGCATTCTTATAAATTTGCCAATTAGCCAGCGTTTTATCGTCAAGAAATTTGTGGTAGAGGCGTTTCTTTTCACGAACCTTCATTTCAACATCATCATTCCAAAGCCAAGTATCTCGGTTGATGTACCGTTTATCTGGCTTGGTGATCACAATGGTTGCAGAGACCACTTTTTGGATCGTTTCTTTCATTTCGTTCCACGATTCTTCCACATTCGTGATGGTCGATAATCGTGTGAGTGAGATCGTTTCATCTTTCTTCTCACCGAATCGCCACCATTTAATGCGGCGCGGGCCAGTGTGTTCCTCATGCTGTCTTATCAGGTCGACCTGTCTGTGTTACGTACGCGGTGAAGAAGTGAATATTGCAATCAGGTGATATAATGGTGGGCTTCATCAGCCGAACGTCAAATCGTTCGACTTCTTTAATGGCATCACGGAACCCCTCTGAGACACCAACTCATATTGAGTGTGTGGGCTACCAAAACAGAGAAGTTTATAGCCATTTTTATCGCGTTACAGAGTGCAGATATCAATGCGCATTTTCCGAGGGGCTTTTGCGAGTTACTCGGTCTTTCCAGTTAGGGTGCCAACATTTAGCGTGCAGACACCTATTTGTTTTGTTCGTTTTGTTCGGACTATCTCGTTTACGTCCTTACGCCGTCCATGCGTCAAAAACTCTTGTCCATTTCTCAACAGAATCGACGCTCGTCCTGCCGCGTCGATTGAGGTGAACGCCCAAGCATTTCCGATCCGATCATGTTTGTACCGACATTGTATGCATTTTTTTGGTCGGCCTGTCGCGGGATCTGCCACCAGGAGAGATCAGGTAGGTTTCAGCATAGTGGAATAACAAAATTTTTACCGACCGATCAAAATCCACAGCACACTTATTGGCCAGCTGGTGCTGAGACCTGATGCAATTATCGTAAAGCTGAGGCGGCTGGTTAGTTAAAAAGCTATAAGCATGCTCCAGGAGAAGGAGGAAGAGGAAGAACTAATATATGGCAGAATAAACTGTAAACGTTTATTTCTCGAAATCACGTTTTTTGAGTTGACAGACACGATTAAAAGAAACTATTAAGCCGATTACACTGAATTTTTATATGTTGTTGGTGACGTCTGGCTATCGCGTGATCATGTTCATCGGAAATAAATTTTCCGATTTCCAGCCGAATTCCGGGTTAGAAACTCAAAAAACGATTTTCTCTTCAAATGGCTGCCATTTTGTTATTTATCGCGAAAAAAATATCCTAGGCTTTCTTCTCTCAGATGTTGCGGGCTCGAGAAAATACATCCGCCATCAAATTTGGCATTTTTTTAAAAAAAAATCGAAAAATTCGAAAAGCAGCTTGAAAAATTGAGAATATTTTATTGTTGAAATATTAATAAATATCTGTGCCAAACTTCAAAACGATATCTCTTTCCTTCTACGAAAGAAAAGTCGTCGAAAAAAAGTTTTCAAAAAAACAAAAAATCGTAACGAAAAAACTCCCTTAAAATAACTTTTGGGTAGAATGAGATCGTTGACTTGTGTGGAATTCTATTGTAAAATTTAACAAGTCAGAAAGTCAGAAGCTCTCCCATTCAGATACGAAAAGTTTTATGCATTTATTATATAAGGTAATTTCAATGGACATTTGTCGTACTTGTACCTAGCTCGTAATTACGCAGACAGACAGACAGTAAACCGATTTTAATAAGGTTTTGATTTACGCAAAACTTTAAAACAAAAACTTCCGATCAGCCCGATCCTAAATGATATTGAGAAATAATGGACTTGGGGGGCAAATAGTATAGAGAAGAAAAAGCAATTGGTGTATCGATGTATCGTGAACGTTTGCTGAATTTCTGAAGAATTATTGAGGACTGGATTGACGTGCGTTGTGGGTCACAGAGCTGGGATACTTTAGCTGAAAAAGTTGGGGGTCTTTTTGTGGAAAGAGGCCATTCTCTACTCAAATTTGAAGAAGGATGATCACCCTCGAATTAAATGAAATATCTAAGCCTGTTATTAACTAGATCCCGTAAGGTAGTTCCTTGAGATTACGAATGATGGAATGGATTACCGAATTTAATTATTTTTTCAAAACCTGAGACTGATTGGAACCTAATATGAATTTTTCATTAAAATGACTAATATTTTGGCAATTTATTATAAGCTGGCATTTTTATGTCAAAAGAGTCAAAAATATTGACAAACGTTTATTTTTTCAGGTTCAATGTCTGTAAATTCTTTGCTTTTATTTCAAATTTTAACAAGCGCCAGCCATAGCCATTTTATTGGCTCGCCCCTCCCGCTAACTGCAGGAAGACCTCTTCCCCCGGCGCAGGAAATTCGTGCTCCACCGAGACAATATACTTTCATAGTATTAAAATTTTATTTTCATTTCACGTGTGTTAGTCACTTTTCAAGTTTTCTCGAAAGGTTCGAATTGATCTACGTCGGCAACCAATATGTGTAGGAGCAATGATAAGTGCAATGCTGGTCCTTACATCAGCAGAATGCCTAGTGGATTACTGGCCGTAAGTCCTCTTCGAAACTTTTTAAGACACAATGAAGAGAATAGACATGGAGGATAATCCCAGGATTGCAAAATGTTTTGCTGAAGTCTAAAACTTTTTTTGGAAGTCACCAATTACGATTGAAGTATTTTTAGGGTAATTTACTTATTGCACTTCTTCTTTTTCAAAGCCAAGAAAAACAAAACATCGAAGTAATTGCCGGGGAAGCAATGACGTCTCCAAATTCAAGTTCTTCTTTAACGATTCGACGACGCATACGACGAATTTCAGTTTATTATAAGTACAAGAAAGGTGTCCGCGCATTCGATGCAGCCCTTTTGTTTCTTGGCAAGGTCGAGAATGGCAACCAGTGGTTTAAAACTATCAATGTGAGGCGGAGAAGGGTTGAGGACGGAGCTATTTGTGAAGTATTGGGTATTGGAATCGAAAGAGAAGTAGGTTAGGATCGATAAGGAATTCTAACATAAAAGTCTCTTTCTTATTTGAAAGCGCTCTAAGGGGACCTACGATTATGCACTCAGAATTACATATGTATATGTGTACGACGCGTATTGGTGCTACTCAATATTTCATGTCCAACTCTATAATCACCAGTTCTGCTCATGTGCGTAGAAAGTCTTGTTCCAATATTTGGTTGGCATAATTAATACTTGGAATCATATTATTGTTATGGCAATTACAGCGAGGCCTCTGGGATATGCTAAGGAGTTCGCTTTTGATAAGGGAAGCGCAGTGATCTGTGATGGGAAATTAGTTGGCATTGATTCGCTATACTATAATCGATCGAACTATCTATTGCCGGAAGTTTACTTTTCCGTTCGTTTCTTTTGGCAATTTTTGCTCAGTTCAGTAGAGGGCAAGGAATTACAAGCTACCCATGTTTACGTAGATAGTAAGTGTTTTTTTCTACTTTTGATTTTATCAGAGAATATGAGAATTTTGTTTTAATAAAGTGTATCAAGGAGCCTGAGATCCGTTGTTCTAGTTTTTGTATAGAGAACCATTCAGATTAGAACTTGCTTCAGAAAGGATGTGGAAACCAATCACTCTGATAGACATAGGTATATATCATTCGTATATGGAACGGGCAAATGAAATTAACAGAACAAGGCGCTTAATGTGATCCTGTACAATTATAAACCTATTGTTATAAAAGTGTATGCTGAATGCCTATATCAAGAATTTAATCCGGATGTATCTATTTCAATTATATTTAGGCAAGGTGTACGTTTGAAGGCTTTGAGATACGTCTCAGATACCGCAGTTCTTTTAACCCATATTACAAAGAGGTAATCATCAATCTGATATTAAAATATATTTAGAGTAGATTATACCTTCGCTAGCTATCTTACATAGATTGCTCAATGTGCTAATATCTGGTATCAGGTCGACATTTTCCGTTTCCACTTCCTTCGAAGTGACAAACGGTCCTTCCCAATGTTCTGCGGTCCGGCAAACAGCAGGCAAATATCGGGAGAATCGACGTTGAAAAATTTGTCGAAGCTCTCTCAAGAGAGGTGAATCAGCGACAAGACTCATGCGCAGACAGAAGAGCCGCAACTGAATGGCTAGTTTTTTGCTAGTGTTTCGGCTCCCAAAAGGAAATTGCGTTCTGGGAAATTACTCATGTACTGGTGGACTGCTGAGATTGCAATCCTAGGAAGGAACTGCCTTAGACTTCGGCAGATTGCTCAGCGTGCAAGACGAGGTGGCGCTTAGATCCACAAAGTATAAAAGTGGGAAAAAGGAACTAATCCATGAAATCAATAGGCCCAAAGCACGCTGCTGGGAGGAGCCAGTTAACGACATAAACAGAGAGCCATGGGACCTCGGGTACAAGCTCGGTGCCTATCGGTCACCCTGTTCTATGGTAGCTGCGAAGATGGAAGAAGTCGTCCAGGCCCTTTTTCCTATTCACCCTAACCGATCTGCCGCTGTTGATTAAGTAGTGAGTACTAAGGAATGCCCACTCTTACTGCAAAGGAACTGAGGAGGTGGTCCTGTCCATTGAGGAGAAAAAAGCATCAAACCCACCAAGTAGAAACTGGTGTGAATATATAAGCCAAACTTTCTACTCGATGCATTTAATGCATGTTTGACAGTGGTTGTTTTTCCCTCCCGCTGGAAGGTTGCAAGGCTTGTGCTGATAAGCAGCGTATCCTCCGCTCAGTGTGTTGTATACAGCGGGGAAGCTGCTTTAGAAGTTTATCGAGCCACGACTAACTGACAAAATACGTGCTGCGGGAGACAAAAAAATTTGGTTTTAGAACGTAGCGATCCACGATTGACGCTGTTGAGGAGGTGGTCCAAGCGGTAAAACTGGCTGATGCACAGTCACCACTGTCGAATGGTACTCCTTGTGACCCTCAACGTAAGAAACGTTTTGAATTCTGCGAGGCAGTGCGACATGTTTCAGGCACTAGAGAGTCGTTTCCGCACTCCAGGTTACCTCTTGTGGATGTTAAGGTGCTATTTAAAGGACCGCGCTTTTCTCTGCGAGACTCGGAAAGCACAGTGCAGAATGACGGTAGCATCGTGGGTGGCTCAGAGATTTAGAATGCCTTTTACAATACTCTTCTATGAATCGAGATGATGAATAGCATCTGGTCGAATTCGCGAATTATGTTGCAGCACTGGTTACCGCACGCAAGGTTGAGCAAGCTCAGTCCACACTAGGAATGGTGATGTGGCAAGTAAACAGATGGATGGCTGACTTTGGATTCTCCCTATCTCTGGAGAAAACCAAAGTCGTGGGTTCCCAAAGTTCTCTCTATTTAGGTTGGCGGAACCATGGTTTTGTCGAAGCCGACGGTGTAATACCTCGACATCATGATAAATATGAAGATGAGCAGATTCGCAACGATTGCCGGCTGGTGTCCAATGTCATAGGTCCCTTATCCAGCGGGCTTTGCTTGTTAATGAGTCCGGTTCATTCTGTCCTCTTCTAAGGTTCTGGAATATGGGGAGCTCTCGATAGCATGAATAGAGAGCGCACCAGGCAGAACTAATAGTTATTATCAGAGCGACATATAATATCGTGTGCTGCCTAAAAGGTCTTCTAGTTATCGATTACGTTTATCATACGGCCGTGCAAGGCTTGAACAGATCACGCAATCTTTCTTCAAGCACCTTGACTATGCTGATGACATCTGTTTGCGAATCCTGCATTTTGGCCAAGTGGTTCTGGATTTCGGGAAGGAGGAAAGTAGAAGTGGATACATACACCAACAAAAGCAAGGTTCTCAGTCTGATGGGAGATCGCACTCTCCATATCTACCTTAATAGGTAGAGCTTGAAGGAGTTGATCAATTTGAATATCTTGAAACCGTTGTTTCTACAGACGGTTCTATCGAATTTGATGTCGCTGCCTCCGCTGTTTTGTCCAAAATGTGCAGTTACTTCAACACCAGCATAAAATTGAGACTGTTCCGGGTTAATGTTCTTTCTCCGTTGCTATCTGGGGGTAATACATGAAGAGTGGTATTCAAGAGCTGCAAGCTTCCTTCAACACTTGTTTGGGTTGTGTCATCGGGGTACTCTGGCCTGATACAGTTTCCAACAAACAACTTTGTCCGCACATGGGCCAGAATTCCGTGAATGTCTTGTTGAGAAGCTAAAAGTTGCAATGGATAGATCACATAAGGGAGGGCGACAACTCTGGAGCAGTGGAATCGATTATCCGAAGATGGCCGGCGACTGAGTCGCTCTCGAAGCATATGGGTGTAGAGTAGAGAACTGTAAGATTCTTGGGAAATTCTGAACGGGAGAGGTGCGTAGGCATGGGGCGCTATACTTCAATTAGAGGTCAATGGCAAATATTAGGCCCCCAAAAATACATTCTTAGTGAATTAATAGCGTTGATCGAAAAACGTGTGAGTTGCTGGGTGGTCAAGAATTTATTGATCTATATCATTTTGCAACTTCAATTACTTTGCTATTATGTGCAATAATATGAAAAGTGGTCACAGCTGTACTCACAAAGAGAAGTTACGAAAGGGTACGCGAACTTCATGGCTGCCTTTGAACTTTGAGTGAAATAAATGGAGGTATGCTTCTAGATTCCATGAATTCATTTTTCAACGTATGATGGTCCATTGTCCCAACCTTCGCTTTTTGTGTGTATATTTGGACATTTGTTGAGTTGAGGTTTATCATACTGATCGCAATGTTTTATTTCTGACCGTAAGCTGTTTCTTAGATAATGGGATTGAAAGAAAACTTTATTGTAAATAGCAAGACAATGCCAGCACATTTTTATAATACTTTATATTATCTTTTCTGTTTTGTTTATCATTTGTATCCAATTTACAAATCGGTTGTCGTTCAAATTACTATTATATAAGATATTTAGTGGAATGTCATGTTAGATGGGAAAGTACAATGAGAAAATCAACCGGAATGAAATTCACAAAAAAAAAGATTGCGGGGGTGGTGGGTTATGACTGGCATAATCTATAACTTTTTGGGAGGTTAGGAAAAATATTATTTCATCAAGGAACCATAAACCACCTGCGGACCATAAATCAAAAACATCTATAATCATATTTGTGTAGGTGACGCTTGAATACAATTAGCGTTGAAATCTTGGTATAGTTCTAAATTTAATTAATATTGATGTTCAATCCTTGCAGTTACTTGTCAGTGTGGACCCTGCTGGGTGCCAGGAATTTCATTCAGAATATTTTCAATCGCAGCAGTCAAGCATTTTGCTATAGCGGTACAAAGTCTATGTATGGACAGACAAGGCCATACTTTACTCAAAAGACGGTTTGGTTTGGAGATGTAAAGAGTGCAACAAATGCATAATTTAATTTTTTCTGTCCAAATGCGAATAACCACTATTACCTACAATAAATCCTATTATATATTTTTTTTCGAATATCAATGCGAACAATTTTCAAAGTATCTTTCAATCACTCCCTGTACTAAAGTTAACGTACAATAATGCCTTTGTCGACTTCAAGATGAAGGAATATACCAACTTGTATAATCTGCTTTTTGCGTGAATCTAATGAACAATAATTATTGTAATCTTGTTATTAAAAAATCAAAATTGTATCCATTGGAGCAAACATTGATATGAACTTTTACTATCAATCAATCAATTTGTAAAATGAATGGAATTATTGTATTAATAGTGAAATTTTCGACTTCAAATTTGATTTAATGGTGGTATTTGCGGTGCAAGCCAGGTATTTCTCTAATTGTTCACATGTTTGAAGGAGAGAATTGTTTGGTGTGCGAGGTATCTTGTAAATTTGAATTGTATGCAAATCTTTGTGAGGGGTAATCGAATAATGCATGTATAAAGTTAATGGTACTCTCAAGTGAATGGTGGAGCATGTCCAATTCTATTTGCATTTGTGTTTTGAATAAGGCTTGTGAATGAGATTATATTGTTTCTTAGTTTGAATGCTCGCTTCACTTTCAAATCTATGAGATAACTTTAAACTTGTTATATTGGAAAGAAAGGTTACGTATGCATTCAATATTTCTTTTGTTATATTTGATATCATTTTTTTTACATTTTTCATACATTCCTTTTAGTAGAATATTGACATGATGGTGCTTAGACGGTTATCCTAGTGTTAAACGTGTAGGAAATTATCACTAAAAAATTATAGAAGCTATTATATTCTTCATTATTGAACCCTTAAATTAAAAATTTATGATTACATAACGATTTTTCTCTGTGCTATCCATGTGATATCAATTTCTCATTTTTATGGTTTTTGTGAAAAAAAAAACCTAATTAAAATCGATTCAATGTCTGTCTGTTACACCCGGTTTACTCGGCGGCTAAACTAATTGTCACGAAATTTGGTGAGAAGATGTGGTCTATAAATCCCTTTACATACAGCAAGTTGCACTATTTTGCGTTGAGTTTGAGGAGGAGCTGTCCATACATGGAGAAAGGGAGATATACATCTTTTTTCACAGAATATGGTTATTTGGGGTATGAAACGAAACGGCTCAATTAGTACTTTTCGAATCTTGTGATACTCGGTGATACATAAGGGAAGAGGGGCTCGGAATGTGTGTCCCAAAAAGTGAAACAGGTCTCGTTCTCAGAACCTATCTAACCGAAAAATATTACTATATTTTAGAAAATTATCCGAAAACCCCCCTTAATTTCATCCTAGAAGTACAAGACTTGACATTGGTATAAGAGATAAGGCATAACTTTGGAAGTTTCAATGAAACCCAACTATTATAAACAAAGTTATGGACGTTCAAAATTTTGCATTTCACCTAAATTTATTGCACTGTAAGAGGTGTATGACGTCATTATCATATAAAGTTAACTTTTGTGAACCGCAGGGTCGATTTTAGTTTTCATTTCTTGGCTTTTTTAGTTATTTGCAGTGGCAATTACGTGAGGTAGACATGTGAATAACAATAATAATGAAATAAAAATATTAAAGCTTGCGTGTAGTGTCCAAAAAAGGCGAAGTCATTTGTCTATAAGTGGATGCAGCGATAAAAAGAATAAACAGTTTATGACTTTCCAGATGTCAGTTGAGTAGGAAAAGTGACCAAGAGGGACGAAAAATTGGGCGACAGAAGAAATATGTTTTTTTCGACGAAGTGTTTTCTGGGATTTCGCGCCCATACCACGTGCTTGGTGTTCCTCGTCGAGCCAATTTGTCCAGTCAGTGCCCCATTGAACATCTAATCAAGGTGCTTGGGGCTGCGTCTTATCAAAAGTTTTGATCCTTTGCACCTATTTACCGTCAACCTGAATACTTCCAAAATCGTTGAAATTTATGAGGAAGCATTGTTACCGTCTGAAAGACGTTATTATTAATTCATCTAAAAAACGGGGATGAGATCTTTCTGGAGGAAAATGACCGCAAATGTCGCAAGTGGCTCTGCATAGACACGAAATGAGAAATCGTCATTCTGGATTAGCTTGTAAAATCGGCTGTTCCTAATCCGATTAAACATGTCTGGGCCTATATTACATTGAACGGAAGCCTCGAAGAAAACATGTGTTGGTCTTGAAACTGCTTTCTGAAAAATATGCTAAAAAATTTAGTGGAAAGTATGCTTCGGAAACACCAAGTGATTATCGATACTAGTGCAGATTGAACTAGTTAATAATGTTATTGCACACTGTCTTGGAACAGCTTTTATTAATACAGTATAATCCCGATAATTCGTATCATCAAGGAACTGTCGAGTATCAGGATTATCAATTATCGGGAGAGCAAAATAAAGAAAATTAAATCTAGGGGCTCTCAGTTTTGTACGAATTAGTCGGGAATACGAATAATTGATGTATGACTTATCGGAATTCCACTTTATAGGTATAAAAAAAGTTTGTGGAATAATTTTTGTATATATTGTACGTACATGTTATGTGTTAGATCCATAGCAGGAAAAAATGGGGTTGCTGCCCGAAGATATACATAATTACATAACTTCCAAAGGCTGGCTTGCGTGTGTATCAGTGGGGCAATGAGGATATGCCTAACGGCATCCCTGGAGGTCCTTCTGGGATTAACCCCTCTCCATCTGCACATACAGATGCAGGCAAAGAGGACAATATTCAAGATGGCCGGTAGTATGAGTGAGGTGGGGAGCTGCCTAAATCGAAGGAAGATTGATATTCTTTCTAGGCGGTATCCCGAATTACTGATACCGAGGGAAAACATCACAACGAGATTTCGCTTCGATAAGAAGTTTGAAACACGTTGGAGTAAAAAGGCAAACTGGCAGAGCGTGGCTGCGATATACGGCTTAAACCAGCAACTGATTACTTGGTACACTGACGGATCCCTCACAGCAGAGGGAGCGGGTGCCCGTGTCATTGGTCCAAGGAAAAAGTACTTTGAGCCAATGGGCAGGTACACTAGCATATTCCAGGCGGAAATATACGCCATAGACAAATATGCCTCCTTTAATCTGCAAAAGGAACTACAGGGGGCAGAACATAGCTTTTCTCACCGATAGCCAAGCAGGGATCAAGGCACTTAGGTCCAACCAGGTGAACCGTAAACTGGTGTGGGAATGCCTTGAGAGACTGAATACACTCGGCTCGTCCAACAAGGTCTGGATACTTTGGGTTGCAGGCCATGCTCGGTTGGAAGGCAACGAGGCAGCGGATGAACTAGCCAAGGAGGGAGCAGGGACACCTTTAGACGGGCCAGAACCCTTCTGTGGAATCGGAAACGGTTATGAATCTAAGAAATGAAGAGGAACGGTTGAGGGAACTATACTGGGCGGGCGTACCAGGGTTAGAGCAGTCCAGGGTACTTATTGGGGGATACGAACCCATGCGTACAAAGGATTGCTTAAACTTCACTAAAAATAACCTCCGAATCGTAGTGGGAATTCTCACTGGTCATTGTCGGCTGAACTATCTAGGGATATCTACGGACACTGCCTGCAGGTTTTGTGAGGAGGAGGACGAAACCTCAATACGCGTCCTGGGATAGTGTCCGGCACTTCTGCAAAGTAGGTCGAGGCATCTGGGAGAACGCTTAGTACCAGATGCAAACCCGAAAGATCTGGAAGTAGGGAACATACTAAAGTTCCTAACGGTTATAGGCCTGCTCGAGATATTATGATCAATAGGTACACTATAATCAGTAAAAGGAGCACAATAGTTCTTTAAGGACGCGGTGCGAATTTCCCTTAACAGAGTAATAATAATATACCGTACACGTTTGTGCATGACTGACTGTATGTTGGTGGCGTAAGGCACCAGTTGAACGCTGAAGCAGTTAAAAACAGATTCTCGTTTCAATAGATAATTTGCACACCGGGATAAGAATGATCATGACGTCTTTTAAGACCAGCAACCTTTGCAGAGGTGATTACGTTTGTTTGTTTATTACTGACTCCAGCATTTTTTCTTTGATCATATGAAGTAGAACATTGGATAATAATAATCGTTGGCACAACAATCCATATTGGATCAGGGCCTTGAAGTGTGTTAGAGCACTTCATTCAAGACCGTAACGGTACACTAGGAGGCAATGTGGTCAGCATTGCGCTCGCCCGAGATTATTACCCTGATTTGACTCAGGTACTCATTCACAGCTGAGTCGACTGGTATCCGACGTCAAATCACGATACAAATCCCACTGTCGCCAGCGAGATTTGAACCACGACCTTCCGTACGACAGCCTTGTGCTCTAACCACTCAGCTACCCGGACACAGATACAGAACATTGGATACAATACGTTTTATAAAAGTGACTTTGACATCGGCTGCGGTATAATACAGCTGATAGAATGGCTCAAGATCTATTGCGTTTGGCGATGAATGATGAGGTGTTGGGTGTTCTAGATGTCAAGGCGGGCACCCTTTTGGGCACATAATGGGGTAGCATAATCTTGACGAATGCACTAACAGCATTGACAGGTTTGCAGATTTCTTCGACTCACCCTGCTCCGTTATCAGTGGTGCACTATTATAACAGGGGTTGCCGCATGGTCAGGGTCTATCAACATTTTGTATGTGCTTATACACCAACAACTGAATGCTTAAATCATCCTCGAAAGAGAACACCATCTGATACGAAATCCGTCAGGGTTACATTACGTCAGTAATGCTTGTTCTTTTCGTTATTGATAATTTCTTTCATGCTGGGTTGGCAAGAAGATGTTGAAAGGTTCAATGGACTATGTCCTCTTTCCTCAAGTACTTTGACTATGCTGAGATATCTGTTTATTCTATGACTATCATGGGGCTTGCAGCAAGATGAACTGAAGATTAACGCCAATAAGAACATGGTTCTTAGTCTGACAGGTTATTGCATTATTCATGTTTGTATTTGAGCATGGAGAGAGATCTGAACAACTTGCATATCTTGGCGAGTTAAATCCATTTTTGTTGTTTGTCCAAAATTTGAAATGCAAATATTTCAACACCAACATCAGGTTGGTAGTCGTATCTGGAAAATGAAGTATAAGCTCCAAGCTTTCACCCACTCATGTTTGAAACATGCCATCGGAATTCTCTGGCCTGAGACCACTGTGGATTTTTCCACTATTCTAGAATGGCCGATAAGTGTTGTGGAAGCGCATTACCAGGAACGTACAGTGATGTATGTAGATGCAGCCAATGCAATACACCTCACATAGGGGTTCTCTGGTAGGGCCCAGCAGATTATATACTTCATTTGAAAGCCATTCTATTTCATCGTGACAGTGTAGGTCTAATCTATTGCCTATCTATTTACCATTCTCTTCCTCTGAATGCAAATTCAAAGACGGCAGTCGATATTCACCTTGCGATGCAGTTAGATTTCTTCGCAGAAAATCAGTTCTTTCGGATGTGACAGAGCTAGGTAGGAGTGGTTCCGATAGTTGAAATGGTTATGTTATTACGGAGCTGTTGGTACCATTTGGTTTTTAATCCATTAGCGTGTGCATTGATAGTTAGCAACCCCGCTCAAGTATATCCATTTCCCCGTTGTAAACAAGATGGATTTCCAGAAAACACATTAATGGAGGCCAGTATCCTCTCATCAGCAAATAGACCAACATTTCTCGAAAGTGTTACGATCATTGAAATCATAGATGACATGATGAGCTTTAATGCTTGTGGTTTATATGAGATACTTTTAGTTTTGGTGACTATCATCAATCTAATTTCTTTTGAGCTATGGATTTGATTTATTTGCTGTTGGGAAGCTTTTACAATAAAATATCTATGAGACAGAATCGGTTTCCTTGCCATTAGCTGTTATTAAGCGATCTTTAATATACTTTACTGTAAGATATGACAAAACTCTGACGTTTACTAGCATTTAAACAAATGTCTACACTTAATTGTATTTAGTGTAACGATTCGTTTATAATTATTTCTAATATATTCTACCTTCGACTAAAGAAAATAGTTGATATCGTTATTGATATGTAACAGATTAGATATTCCTGTATCTATCACAACTATCCTTATCAAATCATTTCTGAGATATTCTATGGTAAATTAGGAAATATTATCTTTCGGCATATTCAAGATATCATAAGATAGTTGAATTCTAAGATCCACCTTGATACCAGTCGGAAATCCATCAGATTTTAGACATGTGATATTTTGAAGATTTTGGGAAATGGGATGAAGCTCTGGAGGACTGGGCTCGCCTTCCCGAATAAGGCAGCAAAGAGGCGAAGAAGTAAAAATTGACCGATGTTTTGTTTAAACAGAATTAGGATTTGGCGAACCTGGATCGTAACAATTTGCAAAAGTAGTTTTTTGTATAATCTGGTCTTTGATTATTCAACACGGATTTTGAACATCATTAATATTATCTGCATCCGACAACATGAATTATTTTTTTTTTCAATTTGCCGTGTCAAGATTTATTAACGATGCAGATGGTGGCGGTTCATTTCTGTGTGGTGTATAGGGCCGGGATTCGAACCCGGTGTAACAAAGTCAAGAGGCTGGCATTTACTCACTTCGGTAATTGCACCGCCAATATTTCCAAGCAATGACTTAAGTAGTACTTAACATTTATGACAATTCCTTCATGATAGAATGTATTGTGACTCAATAATGTCGTGAACGAATAATATTGAACTAAAATTTAATTTTTCGAACGACGGTTAGGGATCTTATATTGAACGACTTTTTCCTATACGAGTATATTGAGTTCTTTAGATTATACAGTAGCACTACTTACGGTTAAATCTTCTACAAATGGTTCGTTTAAGAAAGTGCTTAACTTACCTGTAAAGAACAAAATTATTTATTAGTATTTTTATAATAGTTCTGACTAAATTTGAAATAAGGTAAGATTATTTTATGGACATATATATTTTAAAAGTGCTTATTTTTCATAAAAGCAAGAAAATCCTAAAATAAGCTGTCTTTTTTCGGTTAATATCCATAATGATAGTGAAACTGGAATCAGAATAAAGCCGAAAGCCGATATGCATCATATCGTGACAGGGCTAGATTTGGGCTTTAATTTCCAACCATACCCACTTTTCTTCGATTATTATGGGGGGGTCTCAAAAGAGAAGTGTGCTGGCTCGCTTAATATAAACGGCAGATATTGTGCCTTTTATGCCCTGCCCTAGATGCTTCCTATTTGGAAGCATATACATAATTCTACGATGCTTGTTATTAAAAATGAAATATTTGGAGCGGCTTAAGCGAGTTCAGACTTCCAATTTTATTCCTAAAAAAAAAGTCTCAATTCGAAGGCAAAGTTGAAATCGCATCTTTTTATTCATATCTTCGACATTTGGATAGGAAGAGGAAATACGAGTATCTTATTCTTAGTTTCTATGTTGTTATGTGGCCATAAATCGATCCTCGTCAAAAATATTTCAGTCATTAGCGTAGCGAGATGATTTTCGTTGAACACTTTTAAAAATCCAATAAAACGTTGCTATTTTTGCGACTGGAGACAGATGCAACAAACGAATATGGGAATGGAGGGGGTCAACGATCGTCCTGAGTAAATAGATAAACGAATAATAATTCTCGATGTTGAGGTGTGCCCAGATAATCGCAAGTAGCATGAGAGAAACTTTCGTAGAGAGCGAATTTGGCAGAACAGAGGAGAACCTCAAGGATGCCCAGCTCTAAAGTCTGATGCAGCCGTTGACTGGATTCGGTACAAAGAATCTCAGAAAGCTCTAACGAAGGCCATAAAGTCGACTGAGAGGCCTGCTCTCCCAAGGCAACCTTAAATTGAAGCGGAGCAGCTAGGTTATTTCCATTTACAAAGCGGGAGGTACACAGAAAGCGCTGGAAAACCGCAAACCATTTGCTTGAAGTGCGCTTCCCAGGCAGCATTGCAAAATCTCATCTCGCGGCCTACAGGTGCATATAGTACTCAATGGAAAGATTAGACTCTGGGACGCAAAGTAACATCACTGGAATGAGCGAAATGGTCATTTAACTCGTTCCATAGATACAAGCTTGCGGGGTTGGATGGCATATTCCTGCCTTCCTAGTAGAGGGACTGGATGCACTGGGTCAACTTATTCGAAATGTATACCGTGCTTATTTAGCACACGTGAAAGTGATATTTTTTCCCAAACGAGTAAAACGCACCAACACAGACGCAAAATGCTTCCAACCGATTAGTGTAACCTCCTTTGTACTAAATGAATAGGAAAGAAGATCGGTTCATAAGGGTTACATACATCCCTAGGTGGCAACTTAACTGTAGGCAACATACCTACCAGAAAAGCAAATCCACGAAGATAGTACGGTAAAAAATTGAGAAGGTAATGTTCGATAAAGAATATGCGCATTCATGGACATCGAAGGTGCCTTCAATTATGTTTCTTTCGCGGTGATTTGCGATGCGCATTCTTCACATGCTAGAAATCAGAAAGATCCAGATGCTGGTCGGCCAGAAGTCCATTGAGGCTGGATGCCTTAGAGGTTGCCCACAGGGAGGGGTTGTTTCTCTTTTGAAATAGTTTATGGTAATGGTGTGGCTGCTTCACGCTACCCACATTATCAGGAGCGGAAATTCGATAGGGAAGAGCTAGGCACTTTCACCAAAACTATTTCATTCTATGTATATAATATATATATAATAAAACCATTTTTTAAGTATGCTTTCATCGTCTGGTGGCCGAGATTGAACTTTGCTAGCAGCGGGAAATTACTGGCGCAGACCCAGAGGTTTGGCTGCCTAAGTATTCCTGCAGCAATGAGTACTACGCTTATAGGTTTGATACTATTCCGCTATACGGTCAAGGGTCCATTTGTAAATTCCTTCGCAAACATCACATGGCTTTGATGCGGGCCGATCATATAGTTTCCAGATTCGTCTTTGTAACGACCATACTCTGTCGCAATCGTCAAATGAGAAGAATGGTCGATGTATGGTCACGAGTCTTCTAGGATTACAGACTTAATAATCTTCACCGACGGGTCAGCCGTGGAAAAATTCAGGCCATTTCAAAATCTCTGGTAATGAGGGAGTTGACTAACAGGCTCAAGGTTCTGGATCCACAATGATGGGTCCAGAGCAAGTTTTTGGCATCGTGCCATCCACTGTCGAGTTCACTATGAGAGGTGAAATTGCGAGTATCCATGTAACAGAATGGAGAAAATTGTACTTCTGCTGGCAACTTTTTATGAAAGAAAGTTTTTATGAAAGTTTCTCAAGAAATGCGAGATATATGTAGATAATGTGAGGAGGAGACAGAGATGGCGCTGCAGTTCGTAAGCAGCTGCGAGGGCTCCTCAGACCGCATAAAGTTTTCTTCTAGACAATGCTCTCAAATTTGCGAAAGCTACAGGTGGGAGGGCATTGGATAGGTAACCTCCGGAAATAGTACAGCAGGCCTAGTAAAATGTCGGAGTGCTTAGAGCTGCTGTTTTCCCACTAAACTATTAAATTGGTGCGCTGGTGACAAGAAATTTGTTTCGCCACTGGATACCGGATACCAGTTGACTCAACTCTGAATGAGTAGCTGAGTTAAATCAGGGTAATAATCACGGGCAAGCCCGATTTTGACCGCATTGCCTCTTACAGTGTATCACGATCCTGTATTATCGTTGAGGTTTGCGCAAGAAACTCGATGGTCTGGTGCCAAAAGCTGCGACATTGGACGTGAACGCGGTAAAAATGGCTACAAACTTCTTTATTTTGGTAGCCCACACAATTAATAAGGTGTTGGCATAGCCATCTCAGAGGGTTTCTATGATGTCATTAAAGAAGTCGAACGATTTGATGCTCGGCTTCACTTCACTTCTTCACCGCGTACGCACCACAGACAGGTCGGCCTGATACCGAGAAAGATGACTTCTGGGAACTTCTCGATGAAAAGACTTGTCACGTACCTGCTGACGATTATATCATCATTGCCGACGACCTTAATGTTCCTGTGGGTGAAAAGGTAGAGGGTAACAGGTGCCATGTGGGGAAGGGGTTCGGAGCGTGCAATGAGGGTTACGAGCGTATAATCGATTTTGCGGACACTCATGACCTTGTATTTATGAATACATTGTTCATCAAACGATTGTGAAACGCAAATCGAATATATTCTGATAAGATGCCAACATTTTACCACTGTTATTAATTGCAGAGCCATTGCCTATGGGATCATCGCACCTCAACATCGGCCATTGATTACCGTCCTGCGAGTTAAACCGCCAATAAAACAGCCTGAGGAACGCACTGGCCCGCCGCGCATTAAATGGTGGCGATTTGGTGAGAAGAAAGAAGAAATGGTCTCATGCACGCGATTACCAGCCATTACGAATATGGAAAAATCGTGAAACCAAATGAAAGACACGATCCACAAAGTGGCCTCTGTAACCCTCGGGGTCACCAAGCCGGGTAAGCGGTACATAAACCGAGATACTTGGCGCCTCTACCACAAATTTCTCGGCGATGAAACGCTTGCCAATTGGCAAATTTATAAGAATACCAACCGAGAAGCAAAGAAAGCACTCGGTGTCACCCGAGCGGGCCATTACAAAAATCGTTACGATAAACTGGACACTCGGGAATGCGAGAACGATCTGTATCGACTTGCTAAAAGCCGTGACGAATGTACACAGGATATCGAACACTTCTGTTGCGTTAATGACAAGAACGGTACTTTGCTTACCAATCGTAGACCCGCAACGGATAGATGGCGAGAATATTTCAACTGAAGAATTTGCCATCCTCCATCTCCACAACCATTGCCGACATTTGGACCAGTTCCACCTATCAGCGCAACTAAAGTCGAGGCGGCAATAAAACGAATGGAATCGGGGAAAGCCACAGGATCTGACGGCATCGTATCTGAGTTCTGGAAAGCCAAGAGCTGGGACCCAACACTGTGGCTCAGTGAATTCCTTAATCGGGTTATTCATGAAAGAAGAATACCATCTAAATGGCAAGAAAGTACCACTGTTCCAATATGGAAAAAGAAAGGTAGTTCAGTAGAATGTTCAAATCACCGACCGATCCGGTTACTTTCCCATATCATGAAGATTTTTGAAAGCATTCTTGACAACCGTATTCGCGAAATCGTTGAAATAACCATGAACCAAGCCAACTTTGTCAAAAACTGCGCAACTACTGACGTAATACACACTGCGCAGTTACTCATGGAGAAACACCATGAGAAGCATCGTCCTCTTTACATTGCATTTCTGGATGATCATAAATCAATCATAAATCATGCAACACGGTCTCAGATTGAATCTAAACAAAACTGAATTTTTGAAGACTGATCCCCATGAAACAGGCGCAATCACTGTCAGAGGCAGTGATCTGCCCCGAGCTGAGCGATTAAAATACCTCGGGTCAATGGTTGGGTTGCACCGATTGTGGAAAAATTACGAGAGAGGCGTCTTGGATGGTCATGCAATTCGTGCTAACGAGAATTCATTTGCCAAGGTCTGAACATCGAAGTCGATGGTAAATTACCAAAAGGCAGGCCAAAACAATAGTGGCTTGATACGCTGGATAGGGATTTAAAAGCCTCGAGATTGCACCCAGATCAGGCATTCGAGGGAGCCAAATGGCAAAACACCAGTGCGGTTCAATGTTGTTGGTTGGTTGATTTTTGGTGGTGACGTTGCCACCATATATTTTGTCTTGCCTTCATTGATGTGTAGCCCAAGATCTCGCGTCGCCTGCTCGATCTGAATGAAGGCAATTTGTAGATCCCGGGTCATTCTTCCTATGATGTCGATATCTTCAGCATTGGCCAGTAGTTGGGTGGACTTAAAGGGGATCATTCCTCTTGCATTTACCTCAGCATCACGGATCACTTTCTCGAGGGCCAGGTTAAAGAGGACGCATGATAGGGCATCCCCTTGTCGTGGACCGTTTTTGCATGGAATGGATTTGGAAAAGTCTGAAGTTCGTTTGGAAAGTTCTGAAATTAGTTTAGAAAATTCTGAAATGGCTGGAAAAATTTTAAATCATGCTGATATAGAAATGTTTATGCTTCCAATTAAACGATACAAAGAAATAGAGATATATGTTGCATAAAACGCTTATAATTCACAAATCCATTGTTCAGCTATGGAGCCGGTATTCTATCTAGAAATGCTTCTGCTACCAATAACCATTCAAAGTGGTACCACATTCGCAATGACCATTATATAATAACTAAGATACATTTTGCACTTTGTCTTTGAAAATCGAGCAAGCACGAATTGTCTCTGCTTGAAAGAAGTGAAACCGCATTGATTTGAGCCGGCATAACATGATATAGCAATCAGTAATTAGGAACTTAAATATGCATTCTTTGTGGTATAATCGCCAACTAGTTTAGCTCATGAGGTAATTCCATTCGATAAGGGAGTTTGATTAACTTTGAGTAATCTTTGGAACAGTGCCTATAATGCGTAATGTGAAAATTTGTAATATCACCAAAAATGCTATGAATTAACCGCTAAAAGCATCCGCAAACATGCATGTATCTTCCGCTTACCAAACATCATCATTAAGTGAGTATCTTGCTACACACCACATTGCGTTATAATGTCTGTAGCATTTTTATGTTGATTTGCGTATTTGTTGGCGGTAGCGGTTGGCGGTGATCGTGATGGTAGCTACAGCGTAAACTGGAGTGAAAGTTTCCGTATACATTCAAATGTCACTTTTAATGGCAGCAAGGCGGCATATATGCAAAAAATCAATTCCACAGATAATATGTACATACATACGTTTAGTTGTTTGATCAATCCAAAAACGAAACCAGAACTATGCGCTTGCCAATAAAGCAAGACGTCTCCCGAGCCATGGGAGACATTGCAAATTCAAACTAGCTGGCCAGCATGACTGGTATCACGAGTTTTATCTTTTATTGCATAACTGACTCGATCGGGCGATCCAATATAGGATTCGTTCCAATAATAAAAAGTTATAAGATATGCACAAATTCAGTGTTATGAATTCGTTTAATACTTTAAATGCTTTAATGGATTTTTATTGCTTTAAGGGCCTGCAATATGATGGTCGGATCATGCAATTAAAGTTAATCATTTGGTTACGCATTAATGATTGAATAAGGTGATGCAGAATCAAAAATCGAGTCACTTCTCCACTTGGTTTTTGTTTTTTTCTTCTAGGGGAAGATCTCCTTAAATTATCATTATTGAGTTAAGCGATAGAAGTTCTGGCATTTCTGAATTAACATTGGCAATCTTTAAACATTGTTAGGCGGAATCCAGTAACATTGAGATTTGCCACGATGCAAAGTTTTGTTGAAAAGAAAGTACTTTTTCCCACGCAAATTACAAAACGTTTCCAAATGTTTTGCGATAATTTTTGATCATGAAAAAGGAAATTTTTGGCCGAAACCGACAGATCAACGATTGATGCCATCAAATTGGTTACTGGCTTACCGAAGATGCAATTCAAGGAAAAATGCATTCAATTCGGCCAAGTGGAATCTAATACGGAAATCCCTCGCGACGCTTGGTATTCCCGCCCATCTCGCTGCTATCGTCGACAGTTATTTAACTGAAAAGAGGCTCTGGTATGACACCGATGATGGACCCCAAGAGTACGTTGTTTCTGCCGGTTTCCCGCAGAGCTCCGTATTGAAACCCGCTACTGTGGAACATTATGTACAACGGGGGAAGCCACGGTGGTGGGTTACGCTGACGACATAGCGCTGACTGTTGTCGTAAGCATCTCGAAGATGGTGAGTTATATTCAGGCGAGGCAATCAGAGCTGTTGAAAATTGACTAGAGAGCTCTGGTTTGACAGTTGCGGAGGAAAAAATGGAAGCGGTCCTCTTCTAAGTGGCGGAAGAGAAATTACGCCTGTAATAGAATCGGAAACCACATTATCACTTTTAAGCCGACCATCAAAAACCTGGGGGCGGTGATAGATACGAAGCTCAGCTATAGGTAACACGTGCAGAATGTTTGGGACAAATCATCCAAAGCAAGTATGGCCCGGAGGATATCGCCAATACCGGCACAGGTTGAATTGAACACTTCATTCGACTGTCCAAATTGCGTTGGAATCCCAGAGAACCCAGAACATGTATTCATTCACTGTCCGAGATTTGCGGAAGAAAGTAGGAATCTAGGAATCTAGGAGAGGTGCTGGTACCAGAAAATCTGATAAACTACGAAACGCAGAGCAGAGGAGAAAAACGCGGCCTCGTACGCCGCGTATAGAAGAAAGGTGACTAGGCTAGAGTGAGCTGATGTCACCGCGTGATGTAATATTTTATGGCGGTTCCACAGGGTAGGGAGAGAGTCGTTGGTGGTGGTCACTAATGGCGACCGATCTCTACGGGAATCGCATTTTAACAGCCGAGGGAAGGTAATTGAAAAATTATATATGATTCTGATGAACATATTTAGCCCCGATGCACTGGTATAAGCTCAGTTCAGTCGATGGGGATTACTGTGCAGACAAACTTAACTTTGATGAACAGTCTATGTCCTTGCGAACTTTTTGATAGCGAACGCAAAGTGTTTAGTTCAGCATAAAAATATCGAAACATGCTTGAAGCCACCGTCTAACCTGACGAGGTTATGCGTTATGAAGTTGCTTCACGCATTAGCCAACCTGGATGAAGTGACGTCTCACAACTTGTGTTTTTTTGTAATCAACGTATCAATGAACGTCCTAAATCTATAATTTACCGCATTGTCGTCCGCCTTGACGCCCTCTATGATTATGAGTGTTGCCCGACTATAAAAGACAACGAATGGCGTCTTGCGGTAATGGAAACAAAGATGTTGCGTTGAACTAGTTGCGTGACGCGTTTTGATCACATCCGAAATGAGAATATCTGCGATCCATATGGATTTGCACGGATTGTGGGAAAATGGCGTGAGAGACGTCTTCGACGGTATGGTCACTTAATTCGCGCTAACGAAAATTCACTTGCCAAGATTGGTCTGAACATCGAAGTCGACAGTAAGCGACCAAAGGACCAGCCAAAACAACACTGGGTTGATGCGCTGGATTGGGATTTGAAAGAATCCTGAACGCATCCAGATCAGGCTTTTGAAGAAGCAAATGAGGAAACCGATCGCGACGAGCCAACCCTGCAAGTAAACTGTTCTGTTCAGGCTAAAGAAATGATGATGATGAAGGGATATTTTGAATTTTAACCTTTATAGGAATGGCAATACATAGATAGAAACGTAAAGAAAAGATAAAACTCATCATGCGCGATGAGTTCAGATTTTTTCCGACTTAATTGAAATATTCAAAATGCTTAAGTAACTGGAGTATGTGTTTTAAATAAATATTTCACGAATTTTAGACATCCTCAGTTAGGTTGTTTTTGCTATTTATGAATTTAATTATACAGGTTTACAATCTTCAGTGTAATATTCCTGATTTTATACGAGTACCACATGTTCACCAAATTATTGTATATGTATTTTCAACTCTATAATTTCTTGGCTCGTACAGTTTATACAAATTTCATTGAACAGGTAACGCAGCTGATTTCTATAACATGGATGGCATCTTTAACACTTTAAAAATGAATAAGTTTGCTGTTTTCATTCAGCCCGAATGTCATCTTGAACAAAGTCGTTTATGGCTTTCTTAACAACGTGAAAACCAAAATATTTGGCCACCGATATTATATCACTGTTATGGCATACATTTGATACTACACGACTAACCATTCTTTTTGCTAAGCTATCATCTAATTTTTCTTTCTACTATTGTCATAAATATAAATATATTTTCTAGCAGACATTCAGCTCTCCACTACTTAGCAGCTTACCCTATATTTCCATAATATTTTTGAATAATTAATAAAAAAAATTAACTTTTGAATTACACTGTTACGCGTACATAAACTTATACTACACCAAGCAGAAAAACTTGTATTTTTGCTCCCGCAATTTTGAAATATAACCAAGTGATCCAACTTCTGGCTTTTTACCTTGCGCTCAAGCATAAATCCTGTTTTTTCCTGAAATCCATTATGGCAAAAAATTACTGAAGCACATGTATATCCACTATTTATATGACACCTTAAATCCATTCAATGATATTTTGAAGTTAGTGTCATTACAATCTCTAATTTTTGCATGATTATCTGTAATTGTTTGAAGCACACTTATGTGTACGTGTTTGTGCAATAAGAGAAGCATTTCAGCATATATATACAATTATTTTAAAGATTTCGCAATTCGTTAAAAACTTGAATAAGATATATTTTCCTCAAGTAGATTTATTTATTATTATTATGTTCTTTAGTAAATTAAATGAGAATTGTGATGAAAGCTTCATTTCTGGTTTCTCTCCATGAAAAGTTTTTCGATAACCACAGAGATGATTAATATAGTGAAAATAAACAATGCAAATTCTAATAAGAAAGGCTAATTTACTTAAAGGTTGGTAATATTGAAGAAGTTGCTGGCTTAAATCTTTTGTTTTGTGTTATTATTCTGACAACCTTTTCAAACAAAAATTGTTTACTATTATTATTTTTGTAAATGTAAGTCAATCAAAACCTTTAGTTTATATGCAAATGATAGTCAACGCTAACCTTAACATTGTTCATAACTTTCACATATAATAAAGTATCCAAGATATATATGGAAAGTATTGCATATAAATTATAAAGTAAAGGGATCAGATATTATATTATATGAATAACTAAGAAATTAAAATAACCACGTGGCAATATATTCTCCTCAGGAAGTCCTGCTTCTACTATAAATTAAAAATCAAGTCATGAAAGCAGCGGCTGGACATTTGTGAATGACTTTTTGTTTTTCTTATGTGAGGAACATTGGATGCACTTTCCACGAATCCAAAAATTTAAAATATTTCTTCATACCCAAGAATTCAGGCTCACAATAATCCGAGTCTATGGTAGCTGTATATACATACGTACACATCATGTTACAATAAAGGCACAAGAGGAACAAAATGCCTAAAACAATCCATTATTTGAGGACTTTATTTTCTCCAATTTTTATTGAATTTTTCACGAAAAAGGAGAACAAATTTTATTTTTTAAATGCCGTATAGTCAGTTTTTTATTCCTCATGTACCGTATTTCGGGGACCAGTTGCTCCCTTCCTCAGAGAGTTTTTGACTGAACTGCTTATGATCCAGCTTATCCTTAAATACCTAAATCCATACCTTAATCACTGCTTCATTTGTATTACCTAATTAACCCAAAAAGCCAACTGTTGTCGCTTAAGACCCATCACCGTTGGAAATGATTCGCGACAGAAACTTCGTTTTAAGTAAACAATTTCACAAGTTGAAATTTTTTTGAAAGATTGAAATTTGCTGCGAACAGCATTGCCTCTGATCGGCAACGTGCCGCTCCATCCTAATCAAGAACTCCTAGACAGATATATTAAAGACATATTGTTGCCTCCCAAAGCCAGCAGTCTTATACAATCAATGGACTACGCCTTAGTCCAGATTGCAGTTCGTTCGCCACACACGAAGCAACCGATATTGCAATTTCATTTCGTTGTGAAATCTCAAAGCGAGCACATCGTCGGGCCTTGAGGCTCATTATGTGAGATATAGGAGAATGTACGTCGTTGTGCCATGAGCTTCGTTACATTGTAGGTTCTCTTTGAGCGTATGTCACCCTGAGGTTGTTTGCGTGTAAATATAACTTTACGAAATAACAATTAAATATAAATTTAAGATATAAATATAAGCTTTATTTATGAACTTAATTTTATATATTTCAGAATCGGAAGTTACTTACCAGCTAACTAAATTTTTCACTTTTCTTGTTACGTTCTTTTACGACTTCGCCATGGTATTAACACAGCATGCTAGTCCCGAGGCCAGGTGAGGGAGGAGGGTTTCAGGTGACGTACTTTGCACTATCCTCAGTAAAGCAAAATTAAAGTTCTTAGATCAGGGAAAGAGATAAATAAAGTATAATAATAATCGTTGGCGCAACAATCCATGTTGGATCAGGGCCTTGAAGTGTGTTAGAGCACTTCATTCAAGACCGTAACGGTACACTAGGAGGCAATGTGGTCAGCATTGCGCTCGCCCGAGATTATTACCCTGATTTAACTCAGGTACTCATTCACAGCTGAGTCGACTGGTATCCGACGTCAAATCACGATACAAATTCCACTGCCACCAGTGAGATTTGAACCGCGACCTTCCGTACGACAGCCTTGCGCTCTAACCACTCAGCTATCCGGACACACAAATAAAGTATACTCGGATTTATTCCACTACGCCAAATCCTTCCTAATCTCTCTTGGACAGGTCCTGCGACAGGCCGACCAAGAAAATGCATACAATATCATTACAAACAACATGATCGGATCGAGTAAAATCCTTCAGAAAAACGCGGCAGGACGGTCCCCGGTCCTGTAGAGAAATGGGCAAGGGTTCTTGGCGCATGGACGGCTTCAAAACGTAAGTTAGTCCGAGCAAACCAAATAGGTGTCAGCACGTTAAATGCTGGCACCCTAAACAGAAAGACCGAGAAAATCGCAAGAGTCCTGTAGTGACCGCGGCTGCGCGACGGGAGCGGAATTTCATTCGGCTCTTTCTTAATTAATTTGCTTAAACAATGCATTTAATAGTGTGCAATTGCCTTAATGTTCGCCGCAGATTGCACATTATTCAATGCATACGAGCGAATTGATCTTGACAGGAGGCGAATGATTTGCCGCATCTGCAGGCGCATGCGCATGTTGCCGCAACATTGCCAAGTGAGAAAGGCTATGTAGCGGGAATAGAAGCGGTGCACGAACAAAGACAGCGAGGATGTTGCTGGGGAGAAGAGTTTTGGCGGCAGGGGATTTGGTTTTTGGTGCTGAGTGAGGACGGAGGAAAAAGAAAGAGGAGCGGTTTTTTTTTGCTTGAGAATCGAGGAAGAGGAAAAATTGAATTTGGAAAGTCTTGGAGAGGAGGAATAGGAAAAATTGAATTTGGAAAGTCTTGGAAAGGAGGAAGAGGAACAAAAGTGAATTTTTAAAGTCTTGGAGAAGAGAAGAGGATCATTAATCCGAAGATGTGAAGGTTTTCGCGAGCGAAAGAAAGGAATTCAATCAAGAAAGCTAACACCATTTCGTGCTAAATCCTAACGCAAGTGATTTTTAAACGAAAATTTCGTGAATAAGTTCAAATCGTTGACAAATCGTTCAATCGTTAACAAATGATAAATGCACAGTGATTTAAAGCAAAAAGTAGAAAAACAATTGAAAAGACAGATAATCGAAATATCAAATGAATGAAGTTAATATTTAGCGGCAGAAGTAAAGTGTCGGAATTCCCGCGCTGTGTATAAACCAACACAAACACATAAAACGTGAAGTACGAAATTAGAGATAGAAAGTGAATTAACGTTAGTTTTTCTCTAAGGACTATATAGTTTTTTTATTATTAATATATTGAATTGTAAAAAAGAAATAGGTACCAGAAGCATCAATCCGAGCTCGGAGTGACATCTGGGTAAGTTGTTTGTTTATTTTCTTTTCTTTTTTTCTTCTTTTTATGATTTTTATTTTATTTCCATTCTTTTTCTGTAAATTTTACATTTTGGTTATTTATTTTTTATTTTATTTTCATTTTTTTTCTTTAAACTTACATTTTGGTTATCTTTATTTTCATTTTTTTTTTTTAGTAATATTTTTTTTTGTAATATGTATTGAATGCTTGAACAAGTACAATAATGTCTGAATAATTTGAAGTAGTTTGAGGACTTCCTCCCCTTAGTTCCTCCTTACTCCCGCAGAATTCCTATTGAAGGGGCATCCTCTAATCGAGTAACTGGCCGGAGGATGTCGAGGAAGGGTGGGAACCTCAGAGGCCGCGCCTCGTACAAGATCTGAGGCGGAAGAGACAGCACTCAAGACGGTGATCCATCGTGGACCTTCCCCTCCTTGATCGCGGCACTCGGGTCCAGAGACATACGGCTCCACGCGCGCGGTCGAGCCGGTTTTTTTTTATTTTCCAATTTAGCTCGCGTTCTGTTTGTCCATCGATAGGCTGTCGCTAAATTCCTTGTAAAATCGAAGTTAAAATCCGGTGCGGACCCACGCATCGGAAAAGGCACGTTGTTTTAAGTAATGAAGCGTGAGGGATCAAAGCGCTTAAAGGACTCCCCCACATTCCCGAGCCTGGCTAGCACAGAGGCGTGCAAGAACGTGTCGACCGAGCACTTTGATGGAGCTTCAATCTTTGTGGGGGGACCTTCACGGTCAATTTAGCCAAATTGCTTAGATTTTTGGGATAGAGGGCAGTCTAGGTTGCTATCGGCCACTAAGGATGATCGACCTGATCTCCTATCCCATTCTTATTCATTACAGTCCTTCGAAAAAGGCGCACTGATGCGCTCTGCAAAAAACACCATGGTCTGGTGCCAAAAAACTGCGATATTGAACGCGAACGCGGTAAAAATGGCTATGAACTTCTCTCTTTTAGTACCCCACACACTCAGTGACAGAGAGTTTCCGTGACGCCTCTAAAATAGTCGAATGATTTTATGACCGGCTGATGAAGCTCACCATTATATCAGCTGATCGCACCTGCAATGTACCTGCTGATGACGATGCGACTTTAATGGTTATGTGGATGGAAAGGCAGACGGTAACGGATGCCATGGAGGAAAGGGGTTTAGAGCGCGCAATGAGGGTAATCGATTTTGCGGATATCCATGACCTTATACTTATGAATACATGGTTCATCAAACGATTGTTTTTCGTCCTGCATTTTATAGTGGGAACAGTAAAACGCAAATCGAATATATGCTCATAAGACGTGGACATTTTACCAGTGCACTGATTGCAAAGCCGTTCCCTATGAAACCATCGCACCTCAACACCGCCCGGTGATTGCCGTCTTGCGAATCATGCCACCGATAAAACAGCGTGAAGAAAGCACTGGTCTGTCGCACATTAAATGGTGGCGATTGGAAAAGAAAGAAGAAATAATCTCAATTTCGGGACTACCAACCATTACGAATTTAGAAGAATTGTGGAACCAAATTGAAGACACGATCCACAAAGCGGCCTCTGTAACCCTCGGGGTCACTAAGCCGGGTAAGCGGTACATCAATCGAGATACTTGGCTTCGGAATGACGATATTGATATGAAGGTCCGTGAAAAAAAGTGCCTCGGCCACAAGTTTCACGAAGATAAAATGTTCGCCAATTGGCAAATTTATTGGAATACCAACCCGGAAGCAAAGAAAGTGATGGCTCTTATCCAAGCAGCCATTACAAAAATCTTTACGATAAACTGGATACTCGGGATGGCGAGAAAGATCTGTATTGACTTGCCAAAGCCGAAACGAACATACACAAAACAACACTGTGACTCAGTGAATTCTTTAATCGGGTTATTCTGGAAGGTAGAACACCATGTAACTGGCAAGAAAGTACTACTATTCCAATATGAAAAAAGAAAGGCAATCTAGGAGAATGTTCAAATTACCGTTCGATCCATGGAGAAAGACCGTGAGAAGCATCGCCTTCTTTACTTGCGCTTCTGGATCTCCAGAAAGCGTTTGACCGTGTGCCACACGAACTCATCTGGTATGCTCTAGGACATTCAATTACTCTACCACAATCCAAAAAGGAAAGTTCAAAGTATGCGTGTGAATTAAAACTGCTTTTTGTCTCTGTTGGTGTTCATTAAGGTAGTGCCCTCTCACCACTCCTCTTTCTTCTTGTTATGGACACCGTCACACGGGACATCCAATGTCCAGGGCCGGGAAGCAGGGTTTATGCAACATCCAATAGCAAAAACGATCTCGATCAACTTGTCCGAAAATGGAATGACGCCTCATGCAACAAGGTTTCAGATTGAATCTGAATTAAACTGAATTTTTGATGACCGATCCCCATGAAACAGGCACTATCACTGTCAATGGGAGGGACCTGCCCAGAACTGAGCGATTTAAATATCTGGGGTTAATTCTTTCAGCCAATGGAAAATTTATTGTAAAATTACTTCACGCATTAGCGCAACCTGGATGATTGGCGTACAAATGAACGTCTCAAATATAAAATTTACCGCAATGTCGTCCGCCCAGATGCCCTCTATGGTTCTGACTGATAATGAACGGCGTCTTGCGATAATGAAGTCGAAGATGTTGCGTGACACACGTTTAGATCACATCCGAAATGAGAATATCCGCGATCGATATGGGCACCGATCGTGGAAAAATTGGGAGAAAGGCATTTTCGATGGTACGGTCGCGTAATTCGTCATAACGAGATTTCACTCACCAAGATTGGTGCGAACATCGAAGTCGATGGTAAGCGACTAAAAGGCCGGCCAAAACGGCCAACGGTGGCTTGCTATGCTGGATCAGATCAGGCAGTTGATAGAACCAAATAGCGAAACTGATCACGAGGATCCGACCCCGCTTGTGAACGGGACAAAGGCTGAAGAGAAAGAAGAACATATAACTTTCACCAATATGATAAGAAGAATTTTGTATCATGATTTGACGTCGGATACCAGTCGACTCAACAGTGAATGAGTACCTGAGCCAAATCAGGGTAATAATCTCGAGCGAGCGCTGACCACTTTCCCTTCTATAGGGTACTGTAATCCTGTAGTGCATTGTTACTGTCTCGAGTGAAGTGCCCTAACACACTTCTAGGCCCTGACTCAACAGGGATTGTTTCGCCAACGATTATAATTATTATAGTCATGGGGATATAAAATAAAAGTTCTCGATTAGTGCTTTGAGAAAACGATATTAATTTTGATATTCGTTGTAAAGGTGAACTGTGCGTGGGTCCGAAAAGGGGCAAGGATCCGTTCTCAAAAACTACTCAACCCAAATATCTGAAAAAATATGGTGGTCCAGGCACATGGTATCTAGGCCTGAAAATAAAGCAACATTACAGGGTCCAGAATACATCGGATTTAAAAATTCCTATTTAAGCAATAAGAAGGCATTTTGAAACAAAGCAATTCGGTTGGAAAATGACTCCTAAACGAAGAATGGTTACATAACGTAAAAGAATAATTCAAATGTATATTGACTCTTAGTATCTCAGACTGTTTACTTTATTCTGGTATGTACATATATAAGTATATTCTATATATGATGTCTTAGGGTACAGTAAATGTGCACATAATTGAAAACTTTTACCTAATAAAGATTTTCGACAAACCGTCCAGTATTATGCCCTATACCAACAGTTATATTTACGTCATTTTGTACTTCTGGGATGAATTAAAGGGTTTTCTTGGGAAATTGATAATGTACTATTATTAACTTTATTGGTTTGCTTTGGATTTTTTGGTTGGCTCTGAGAACGACACTTGTTACACTTTATGTTGAGTACATTTTAGTTCCTAGCTCCCTTATTTCCCAGCTAATATTATATTTAAAGCTAAGCGGTTTAAAAAGCACTGAGCGCTTTTATTTGATACGACATATGATTATATCCAGAGGAAAAGATTTTACGCCCCCTTGTACGGGTATGGGGAGATTTTCCACAGGCTCGACACAACATCGTGTCGTTTGCATCAAATGTGACGATAACAGGTTCAGCGTTTTTCGAGTAAATTGATAAAAAGCCAGAGTTTTTGATAATCACTAAATTAGCAGCAATTGAATCACTTTTAATGCGGTTTCGTTTTACACAAGACCTGAATGGACTGATAATTTAGTGTTATTTTTCATAATACATTCCTATATATACATATATATGAGGAGATTTATGTATGGCTATGTATTCTATTCGTTTTTCTTAGCTTAACAGTTTTTTTTAGTGGTATCCCGTCTTCTGAATTCTTAGTTACTGTATTCGCCTCTTGAATCCACATTCTTGAAATTTCCAATGTGGCTTAAAGTCTCCACGTCAAAAAATTTACCTGAATGCACCAGGAAAGAATCACCTTGTAAAATCTGTTGTCTTTCTGTAATTTTTCTTATACCTTCCATCCTCTACTTAATTTTTAAGTACGGGGGTAATCAACTGTAATGCTATAAGAAGAATCTTAATCTCGCATAAGAACCACAAGAGTAGTTACGAAATTTTTAAGATAATTTGTTTGAATATGTAATCTCTAAGAAAATATACAGTCAACCAATTAAAAAGTTGGAGAGTTATGGCAATACACTTTGAAGTCAAATATCTCGAAAGCCCGATGATATTTTTTAATAAATTCATGAATGAAACAGTACATTATTTATTTATTTTATTAGTATTATTTTTAAAAGCAAAATAGAGATAGAATCCAAAAATTAGCGCTTTGTACAGCAAAAAAAAACTTACTTAAATTTAAAAAAAAGAAAATAAATTTATGTCAACAATTGGATAAATTAGTATTTGGTGTGGTGACCCTACAAGTTTTTCGGTGACTTCCGCAGGAATAGAACTCCAAATATTCTTTACGTGATATTATTAATCCTTTTGGTTCCTTATGCCGCATATTCGTAGCTCCTTTTCGATGTCTGCCCACAAGTGCTCTATCGGGTTTAAACCTGGGCTCTGAGGTGGATGAGGGAGGGTCTTTTTGACATGGTAAAGCAATCATTCCTTAACGACCATGGCTGTGTTTTTTGGGTCGTTGTCATGAACTAACATGATTTCTGATGGGAACTGCAACATCGCTATCGTAGCTGGTATGTGCTTCCTTAGTGTATTAAGGTAGCCCACTTTAGTGACTTTCTCCTGGATTATATATAGGGAACCTGTACCTTTAGATGCCATAGCACACCACACCATGATGCTGCCATCGTCTACTGGTAAAATGTTACCGTCTCGTCTCCTAAGGCAGTGCCTACTCTTCTCCACACCAATTGCGGGCCATCGGAATGGAAACTGTTTTCGAAAACCCCTCTGGCTTATGAACGACTTCTTGAACATATCCAAGTGGTTTTTTAATATTCTCTTGGGAAAGGAGTGGCTTCTTCCTCGGAGTATAGGCGCTGTATTCCTCCCCATCGAGAAAATTTCGGACGGGTTGAGGATGAATTGTCACTACACCTTTGTCCGAATTTTGTGCAATAGATACTGCAGTTTTCTGAGAATAATTCCTTATGTCCCGCAAAATTTGTCTTTTTGCTTGTTCCGACTGGATTTTTACATGTCGGCCACTACCTGTTTCTTGTTAAACGGATCCAGTTTCTTTGAAAAAATGTATGACGTAATACACAGGGGATTTTGGCTTATCTATTATTGAAGTTATTTCCCGGAGCTCAGAGGTGGCGGTGAGGAAGACGGGGCGGCAACCCTGTCGTCCAAAACCAAAACCACGTGGCCGAGGAGAACTCACTTTGGCTTGCCGGCCGTGATCCAGTAAGCGAATGCTCCAAAGGCCTAATTAGGGCGATCAGACTCGAGTCTGCACGGGGACTCATCTGAAGTGGCAATTGGTCACGAAACCTTACCAGAAGTATACTGGTGCCATGGAAACCCGGATAGCCCCTGGACTCTCATACTTCGGGTGAACTCCTGCTGTATGTGAGTACAGCTCGATTGTTTGCAGTTGGCCCCCTAGTAAGAACTTCATGGGGGTTGTGGTGATGCTCAAGCGAGAAGAGACCTTCGGGTCTCGGCGTGGTGTTGCGTTTCAACACGGTTGCCTTACACCTTAGTTCGGTAGGGACTTCCTAAATCATCAACCAGTATGAGTGCTAAGCCATGTATTTGGTATAGACTGGTACCGTTGTTACTTGTCGTAGCGGGGTTATGATTGTGGTCACAAAATCAATCCGTGTCTTAAGAGGACCGTAGGATTAAGTCTCCACGACAGGTACCTACGTAAAACCCTCAAGGACTCACCGCAGCTATTTCCCGTACACTTTTATTATTATTGAAATATTTGATGACTAGCTTGATTACAGAAAATTATGATTCAAGATAACATTACATTATATAACATTGTCAATGAGAATCGTTGAAGAAGTTCTAGCAAACCAAACTGAACTCAAAGAACGAGTGAAGGAAAAAAATCCGATTCCTACCCAACCCTCGAAGTTCAGCGTTGTTGGCAACGGTTAATATTTAGATGGAAGATTGAATTTGCGAAAATTTAATTTTTATTTTTTTCAAGGGTTTTCTATTTTATTCTATTTTACACGAAATACGGATTAGAATTGTAAATAAAGGGGCTATTTCTTGCTTTATTTGAAGACAGATACTATTGCCACGATTGAAATTTCAGTTAAGTGAAGGGGAAATAATCATGCACTAAGCGTTCCATAGTATCCATTGTGAAGTTTTAAGTTTGTATAAGTTTTGTGTTTTTTTTTTGCTTTGTTGCAATGTAAATTAAACCTGTGTAAGTGAAAGAGGTATTTAGGCTTTGGATGCTAACTATCATCTCTCGGAATATAAAAATTAACTTTAAACTTGAAACCACTATTACCTTCAGAGATCAGGTAGTCTCATGTTTTTTCTGTTTCCTTGGTAGTAAATTGATAGGTATTACTATTGAAATTCCAAATTTGTCAGTCTATTGTCAAAAATTTCATTTTGTGAAGCATGGGAGGTCTTCATCTATACAGTTTAGTAAATAACGTCTACCATTGATATTACATTCAGGGAGACCTTTCATTATTTGGGCTTTTTCGCCTTCTTCAGTTGCCCAAGAGAAATAACATTATATCTTTTGATTTTTTTATTCTTTTTCACTTGCTGGTGCCAAAAAATGAAAGTTCGCTTAGTCTAATAAATACAAAAATTTCTGCACGGTTTGAAGTTTTTTCGCGATTGTTAGCAGATATAAAAAAACACGGACTCAGTAATGAAAAAATTATGTGAAAATACTTCATCATGGATACAAATTATTCTGGTACGGTACACTTGAAAGTTGCTATTTGCTTTTCACAAGTGCTAATATCTGAAGTACATAGAATTTATTGATAGGTGTTCATATAAGTGGTTGTTTGCATTTTCGCATAACTAATTTTATGAGTAAATAGACGCATGGAATCTTGTATATTGAACGTATAAGGATTAGAGCCTATGGTTGTGGGAAACTTCCTGATATGGTATAAACCGGTTACTATTGCTACAAACTTTTATTTTTATCGATCAATGATAACAATCAGTTTGTACTTCTCGTTGAGTTACGCGAGTCCCTTTATTATGCCATTAGTTCTAGCTATAATACTTCTTTACGTGTGTCTCTATCCCTCCTCTCTTCTCCCCTCATACCTGATCTAATTATGTGAAAGTTTCCGAGAGCCCGGCATCCCGGAGGAAATCACCGCATTCCATCTCCCCTCTCACCAAAACTGCCAAGGAGTTCCAAACTCTTCTCTCACTATTTGATGATCCTCTCAAAATCTCGTGAAACTGGGGTTTCATTGCAGCTGCAAGGATATTAACTGAAATAACACTAGAAAATAGTGTCAAGAGCAGGCTGCCTTACATTCCAAATGCCTTAATACTGATTATAACAATACCCTCGAAATCTTTGGTTTGGTCTCCAATTATTTTCATGTTAAGCTGGAAAAATTTTCCTATAATGAACAAGGACGTCGCATGCTGTATATTTATAGAATATCTGAAGAGAGTGTAAATAGAACTATCTGATTATAATAGGTACTGTTCTTCCTTATACCTTATCTGAGCGGGATCGAAATATTGAATGATGATGAGGATGCTTTCAGTATTATTTCTCAGCTCTAAGCGTTGCCGTTTGTTTTTATGGAGTTTGATATTTAAGGTAGTAGTACAGTGTGCTGCTTGGAATTTCAACGTTATTTTATCATTTTTTTAACAAGAAAATAATTCATGACTGTTCTGAAATTTTAGTATGATTTTGATAGTAGCTTAAAATATGCAACAAAAGTATTTTATTTGATTTTCCATTAATCGATGTATGTTTTATACAAAGTATACTCCTTGAAAAAAAATGGTCTAACTCGGAGAAGGACACAGCCTTCTGCGGTGGTTCGAAATCACAAAAATAAATTTGCCTATTCTGTAAACTTGTCGAAATAAGTGGAATGCAAATAATTTTTAAAAATCACAAAATGCCGAATTGGGAGAAACAATTTTTTAATATCGTTGCATTTTATTTTCTGATAAATTATTAAAATAAAATATGTAATATTAGAAAATTAAATGTTTTTGAGATTTCACATATCGGCATGAAGAGAATGAGAGAAGAATGAGGGATTGAAATTTCAAATAAATCGGTTAAGTAGTTGTTTGTGAGTGCTTTCTTGAAGTTTTGAAAACGTGGTTTCGAATAAAACATGTTTAAAGTTTTGACAAGAGATTTTTAGTAGCAAAACTTTTTCTTCTAGTTAGGTGACTTTAATAAGAGGATATTATGTAGAAAATCCGATTGAAGTAGCTCCTGACGGCTAACTTTCATTTCTATACCAATTGCCGAAGGCCTCATTCTTTATGCTATAACTTTAGAAACATTTTAAATTTTAAGCTGAGATTTTAATTGTACATTTTCAATATGTTATACTTTCGAAACATGCGAAGAAGAAAAAATCAATTTCATAAAATCGTCGCACCGTACTAACATACTTCCTAAAAAATATTCCTTTTCACAAAAGTTGTAGACTCGGAAAATAGATGCACTTGAGATGACTTGGATGTTCATGGCAATTTTTGCTAGCGTGGCTCGGATAGCATGACCGTACCATGCAAGGTTGTCCTTTTCCAACTTCGCACAATGAATGAGCCACTACTCATTCTAGACGAGACCGTGACGAGCTGTGCTGCCAATCCAGAATAACATCTTCGTATCTTCGTTTAGTGGCCGTTTAATTCTTGAAACTACAGAGGCGACAAGAAAAATGACGTTGGTAAGAAAATGACATTGCTGTAGGGTTGTGTAGTGGAGAAGGGGCATTCTACGACCAATTGCACGCAGTTCCGGGGAGACTTCCTAAAGTTGGCATTGTGATCACGACGAGTGATCCGAATATCAAGGTCGGATCTGACAACACCACGCTTGGACATATGATGGGAAAAAAACGGTCTAGGCGACCTTAACGGCACCATTGCCGGAGGTTTATGAATTCCTGGCATTGTTGGCGTTTTATTCTAGCCTACCATAAGGTCAGTTGGGTTTAAACTGACCAACATCGTAAGAGCAATCGGATTGACCACTTCGCGATCAGCAGTAGACGCTGACATCGGCTTCAAAATTGACCATCACCTGGTGGTCGCTTACGTTCGCTTGTATGTTGCGCCTCCACTCTTATAAATTGGGGAACTACGACCCCTAAGTTCAACATGGACCGCTTGACTTAGCTTACGCCCGACAGTGGGAGAGCTATCTTTCTGATCGGACGGCAGATATACTGAGTTGCCCGCCTGAGAATATCGATGCGCTTTGGACCGCCATCAAAAGTATTCTTTTCTCGGGTGCTACACAGGTCGTCGGTCTCTTCCCGAAAGGCTAACTGCGAAATTGTGGAAGCAGATCGATGAACGGAAGGCGTTGAACGCTCTGTTGTCCACTGCGAGTGATGGTCTGCGTGAGGCGCTAAATTTGCAATACCGAGTGAAATGCCGAGAAATTCAGCGTATTCACGCGAAACAAGAGAGAATTTACTATTACCCTAGTCAGGATAGCGGAAGATGCCGCAGATCGCAATGATTTCAGAAATATTTACCGCATTACGAAAAAGCTTGCATGTGAAGAACGTCAACCGTCAAGCGTCATCCACGATGACGAGCAACTAAAAAATCGAAAGAACATTTCATTATGGTTCTTAACCGCCTCATATCCGGTGAAGTACCTCCTCTTGTGAAGGAAATGACTAGTCACCGTAACTTGCGGATACGGACTGTTCCTCCAAGCAAAAGCGAAATCATTTTGGGCCATCGATGCACTCAAACGGAGTAAAGCCGTTGGGCTTGATGGTTTCCCACAGAGTTATTTACAATTGCACCTGCAATTACTGCAGACCTGGCTGCTTCCACTCGTACGGAAATCTTGGGAGTGCGGGACCTGCCTCAAAGAGTGAAAGAATGGAATCATCGTCAAGATCTCAAAGAAGGAGACGCATTTTGTGTAGGACAATTGGAAGGGTATCTGCGTGCTCCTTGCCGTCGCAAAGATCATAGCTAAAATAATCCTGCAACCCATAAATGAGCATCTCGAAAGCTTGATCGGCAAAGAGCAAACTGGTTCTCGCCCCGGATCCTCCTGCACACCACAACACCCCACGGATCTGCTGTTCATCAATTTCGAGAAAGTTTTCGAAAGCAAACGCGGTGAAAATGGTTATAAACTTCTCTATTTTAGTAGCCAACACAGTCAATATGGTATTGGCATTGCATCTCAGAGGGTTTTCGTGATGCCATTAAAGAGGTCGGACGATTTGATAACCAACTGATGAAGCACACCATTATATCAGCTGATCGCGTACCCACTACCTCTGGCAACCTCTTGATGAAAAGACTGGTAACATGCCCACTGATGACTATATCAACATTACACGCATCCTTAATGGTCATATAAGTCAAAAGGCAGACGGAATGAGGCTGGCGAACTATTAGTCGATTTTGCGGATATCCATGACCTTGTAATCATGTATATGTGTTCATCAAACGATTTTCTCATCTTCCTACATTTTATAGTGGGAATAGCAAAACGCAAATCGACGATTTGCCACCCCCACTGACTGCAAAGCTGTTCCCTATAAGACTATCGAACCTCAACATTAGTCATTGATTGTTGTCTTACGAATTAAGATATTGGCAAAACAGTGTAATGAACGCATTGACCTGCCATTAAATGGTGGCGATTTTATGATTTTTACGACGATAAAACGCTGGCCAATTGATATGTTTATAAGAACGCCAACCGAGAACAAAGCGATCGCTGTCACCCAAACGGTTCATTACACAGGTCTTCACAATAAACTGGACACTCAGGATGGCGAGAGAGATCTATATCGACTTGTCACAAATCCACCCAAGCACATGCAAGATATCGAACACTTCTGTTGCGTTAATGACAAGAACGGTACTTTGCTTACCGACGAGCCGCCATGGATAGATGGCGAGAATATTTCGAGCAAATTTCAACTGCAGAATTTGTTCATCCTCCTTTTCATAGGCATTGCCGACATTTGGAGCAATTCCACCGGTCAGCGCAACTGGTGCTCAGAGGTGGCGGTGAGGAAGATGGGGCGGCAACCCTATCGGTCAAACCAAAACCAAGTGGTCGAGGAGAACCTCCATAGTAGTGGCACCGGGAGACGCTGTAATCACTTTGGTTTGCCGGCCGTGATTCAGTAGGTGAATGCTCCAAAGACCTAATTAGGGCGATCAGACCCGAGTCTGCACGGGGACTCATCTGAAGTGGCAAATTGGTCACGAAACCTTACCAGGAGTATACTGGTACCATGGAAACCGGGAAAGCCCCTGGACTTTCATACTTCGGGTAAACTCCTGTTGTATGTGAGGACAGCTCGGTTATTTGCGGTTGGCCCCCCTAGTGGGAGTTTCATGGTGGTTGTGGTTGTGCTCAAGCGAGAAGAGACCTTTGGGCCTCGACGCGGTGTTGCGTATCAACACGGGTGCCGTACTCCATAGTTCGGTAGAGATTTAGGTAATTCTTGCATCCACCAGTATGAATGCTAAGCCATGCACTTGGTATAGACTGGTACCGTTGTTGCTTGTCTCAGCGGGGCTCTGATTCTGGTCACAAAATCAATCCGTGTCTTAAGAGGACCGTAGGAGTAAGTCTCACGACAGGTGCCTACGTAAAACACCATGGGCTTCACTGTCAGCGCAACTGGTGCTCAGAGGTGGCGGGGAGGAAGGCGGGGCCGGAACCCTGACGGCCAAACCAAAACCAAATGGCCGAGGAGAACCTCCACGTGGTGGCACCAGGAAACGCTGTATAGCATTGGCTTGCCGGCCGTAATGCAGTTGGCGAATGCTCCAAGGCCTAATTAGGGCGATCAGACCCGAGTCTGCACAGGGACTCATCTGAAGTGGCTTCGGCCACGAAACCTTATCAGGGGTATACTGGTAGCATGGAAACCGGGGTAGCCCATCTGACTGACATGAAAGTCCCACAGTTCCAATATGGAAAAAGAAAGGCAGTCCAATAGTCCGGTATTTCGGTTACTTTTTTGGTATGCTCTACGACAATACTACAACACGTGCGCTGAGTTTTACTGCTCTACCACGATCCAGAAAGTAAAGTTCGAAGTGTGGCGGGTGTATCAAAATAGCTTCGTGTCTCTGTTGGAATTCAACAGGGAACCGCCCTCTCACCACTCCACTATCACACGACAAATCCAACGCCCTATACACTGCTTTATGCTGATGATGTTTCCTAGCATTTAATAGCAAAAATGATCTCAAGCAACTTGTCCAAAAATGGAATGATCGCCCCATGCAACACGATTTCAGACTGAATCTGAATAAAATTCAATTTTTGACTACCGATTCCCATGGAACAGGCACAACCATTGTCAGCGGCAGTGGCCTGCGCAGAACTGAGCGATTTAATTATTCTGGTTAATGCTATCAGTCAATTGTGTTATAAAATTGCTTCACGCATTAGCGCAACCTCAACGAAGTAGTGTTCTTTGTGATTGATGTATCAACGAACGTCTTAAATCGAAAATTTATCGCAAGGTTCTGAGTGTTGGCCAAATATACAAGATAATGAACGGCGTCTTGCGGTAATGAAGTCGAAGATGTTGCGTTTGACTAGTAGCGTGAAACGCCTTGATTACATCCGAAATGAGGCTATCCGCGATCGATATGGTTTCACCGATCGTAGAAAAATTGCGAGAGAGGCGTCTTCGATGGTATGGTTACGTAATTCATGCTAATGGGAGTTCACTTGCCAAGATTGGTCTGAACATTGAAGCTAATAGTAAGCGACGAAAAGGCCGACCGAAATAAGGATGGCTTAATACGCTGTATGGGGAGTTTAAAACCTGGCGGTCGCATCCAGATCAGGTTTTGGATAAAACAAAATGGCGATACTGGTCATGACGAGCCAACCCGGCTTGTGAACGAGACAAAGGCTGAAGAGAAAAAAGCTAATGATAGTTCCATTGTATCCATTTTTATTGCTGTGTCGAGGAGACAAATCATTTCCTTTTATCTCTTCTCTTCATTTTACGGGATTGGATATTTCATGATGAAAATCAAGGGTTTTAGGTGTATTGATTTGTTTGCGAAATGTGTAAAATGTTGAATGCCCAGCAAAACAAAAGAGGCAATTAAGCGAATGAAACTGCAGACAGCCATGGAGCGCATTTTTAGGAAATGCATTCACGATATAGTTAAAATCAGCACGTTCACGTCCGACTGAGTAGCTTGTCAAGAACTGTAGCACTTCTGGTGAAATATACGCTGCATCGGCAACGCCTTGCAAAATTCACCATCATCAATTGCAAACGTACATCTAAAAGAGGTGTTTGAAAGCGTGTCACATAAACTTATCTGGTATTCATTTTGACGATTCTGGCATTAGACAGAGGAGCTGAGGTAAACTACTCTACTTCTCTTTGTTGTACCTACCACACTTCGTTCCGTGTTTCTATTGGTCTTCACCAAGGGAATGCCGTCACACTACGCCCCTTCGTTTTCTTTTTTCATTGAATTAGCATGAAGGACATCCAACCGACATATTAAAGGATATCTTAAATTCAAAATCCATCAAAACGTCGTTCTCCCTGTTGCTTTCTATGGCTCCAAATATCAGATCACCAAAGACTACAAATTCCGCCTCGTGAGCGGCAAATAAACTTGTTTAAAATGAAAACTTTCACGGTAGATATGGCGTTGAAGTGTTTTAGTAGGTATGACCATATAATTCGGGTTGACGGAAACATATTTGCTCGATACAAGACTCGATGGCGATTTGAAGACCTCTTAAACTACCCTGGACAAAGCTGTAACATAAAAAAGCGGCAAACTAAATAAATAAAGTCCTAATAATGGCAAACGCAAAACGAGGCTTACTTATTTTAATTAAATAAATTTCTAAAATATTACTTGAAACGCAGATTCTGTGAAAAATCTAAAGGTAGATATTTTCCAGATGGATAAATGTGGTTGAATTGATCATTAGTTTTAATAATAGTCTAATTAGGTTTCCTTCATTTTCATATGTCATAAGGTAAATTGTTCATTATTATTAACATTACACCTTAATAGAGTGTACTCTAGCTCCACAACAGAAAGCTGACCTCTTCATCTACATGTAACACCGTTTAATCTGTGGTATAATTTATTAACCTCTGTACATGCCTGCACTTACGAGTAAATAACGTCTGCTTTTGTAAAAATTGCAAGCACGGTTGTAATTGCAAAAATAGTATCATTTAAGCTGTTTTCATAAGTGAAATAAACACCCTAGAGAAAAAATCTTATACCGGAAGCTAGGTGCTTCAGGCGTTACTAGTCCCAACGTTCCCTTATGCAAGAAATGTTAGGTATGAAGGAAATCTGAAATGCGGTATTATAATATTATATTTTCTGATCTGTCATTATCTCCTAAACAACATCATACTTTCGTTTTAAGTGGTCTTTTGTAATTTTGGCTATAATGGTAAGATTTTCATTGGTTGTTCTGAACGATAATCCTGATGAAAAGCTAAAATTCTTGGAATAGGTTCATCCACATTTCCTCAAAATTAAAATATTTCAAAATATTATGAAATTCTTTCCACTGTGTAAAGAGCGACTCTAAGCCATTGAGGTGGAGTTAAAGCCTAATATAACACCCCTCAGAATAATGTTGACCGAAGCTTGTGAACCTTATTATCACATTCTGCTTTGTTTTTCGATTAAAAATATTTCTTCCAGGAAGTTTTTACATATCCAATAAAAAGTATGGTTACCTTTTATTGCTGTTACAAATCAAGATTAGTTTGCGGTGAACGAATCATTGCGTCAAAAGAAACAACTAACATCTGTTATATCAACCATATTCCATTCAATTCCATCATACCGAAAAGTCCATCAATTAACCCTAATGGCACGAATGTATTTTAGAATTGATTCCAAGGACATTTCTGTGGTTGTATCTAAATTAAAATCGATCGATTTCATCTTAAAACATAAAGAAGTCCAACCGTAGTATACAGTATCTAGTAATAATCACGCATCGCGCAGTTGCGTAACTGCCAGCTATGAAATAAAGAAGCTAAGTGCCGACTATGTTCCAGCTTCAAGGTGAGTAGCATATTTTCATTAAATGGCGGAAAAAATCTTTACCCGGCAGCACAATCACAAATACTCTGGAACTATGAAGCCCCGCAAAGTGGTCAATGTATATTTCTTCGTTTGTGGTCATTACGATCGCTAATAATATGTTGTTTCCGTTGTTTCATTAATTGGAATGAAACAGTTTTTAGGTCTCTTGGAGAATGTATTGGGACATACAAAAAATTATCTATTTGGATGGATAAATTGAATTTTTGAACAGAAATTGACTTGGATTTTCTGAAAATCACTGATAGCTAGTATGACAGTAATATTTCTAGCGTACACCTGAACGTAAAGCTTTGAAGACTGTTATAGTTGATTCTAATCTGCAAGCACTAGTATTAACTGTCCACCATCCTCTGCAGAGGGTGTATGTTCTCAATGAAATTGCAGTTATTCTTCAGGAAGTAGTATCCGTCAAACATTTACCCTTATTTCATTTGCAAGATGTTTTGTATTAATTTTATGATAATGAGAAGAAGACTGATCCAGTTTATTTTCTGGTTTTAAATAAAATTTTCAATGTGCCTCCGTACTTGCAAACTGTTTTCCAGTATTGGATATCTTTCAGTGTTTTTGAATTTAAAGAATGCAAATTAGTTTTTTACTCTGCTTTTAATTTTAGTGTTTGGTTCATTTGATGAAGGCTGCAGTGTGGGACGGATGGTCATAAATAAAATGAAACAGTTCCTTGCAGTATCATCGAATTACCGAATAACCACCAACCAACTAACGGCCAAAACATCCATTAAATCAAAATCAAATCAAGACAGGATAAAATCCAAACTAATGGCAAGTTGTTAGAATAATGTGCTATCATCTTTGAAAAATTTGACATTTTGGTTTAGGTCATGTAAAACGTATTGTCGAGTTGCTCGCTTAAGTTTTTTATTTTTGTTATCTGATTGGAAGAAAACCTGACTGAAAAGTACCTTTCAAGATAGAATATTTTTACGCAAATATACTGCATTTTCTAGCAGAAAGTTTAATCTGAAATTCAAGTAATAGAAAATCCATTGCATACACACACTTAACCTTTCAAATTGCTCTCGTTTTATGTAATTCGAGTCCACTTCGTCACAAAACAATGAAATTATTTTTGCGTTTCTTGTCTACTTCGTGGCCTTTTTTGGAATTTCGCAACATTACCGCAAACCTTGCTGAACTACACGGTACCGGTGAAAAGGTATCTACAACAAATGTCGTGCCGCATTGTGTGGGTTCAGGAGTTAGTACTGAAACATTTTGTATCTGTACGAGAGTGTAACAATCTCTGAAAACGTAGCATGCTGATCTTTTATTTAGATTCTCGTTTTTCTCTGCACTTTTGGTATACATATGTATATACATAGGTTAGTATGTATGGGAAATGCAAAGAAACGAAATATAAGCGAAATTTCCAAGTAAGCCCGTCTGAATGTTGGGGCGTGTTGTGTAACGCGATTTGGTCATTAGCTTCATGATACGGATACAATTGCACTTTCAAGGTAAATTGCAAGATTATGAGTTTCAGATGGAAAATTTCTCCTCTTGGAGAATGGTAGTAAGTCTATTGGGAACGAGATTTTTGTGTCTATCACACTGCGTTACTTCTAGGACCTTGGCGGATTGTAAGCGAACCTGGTTTCTTTTATATCTAAGACCTCTAGCCCAAAAAACATGTCGGCAATATGGCTGTATTGGGCACGAATTTTAAACCGAATGCCAATGTTATTTTTTATGAAGTTTTTACATAACTCAAATCTTTTTCCAGTTTGCTTCTCAATCTCACATCGACTTCAAAATTGAATGAAATGTAACAAGTTTTTTTACCGTAGATTGAATGTGTGGGGAATGGCAGAAGTTACAAAAGTGGTAAGGTGATTTGAAGGTACACAAATGGAAAGGAAAAGGCAGGTTGCGGGTGTTACTTGGGGAGACTGGAAATAAACTTCTACAACTTCTTGTGTAATTGGAAGTTATTTACCAAGCCATTTCTTAAGTCGGAACGACTCCATGATCCGAAAACAAGGAAATCGGCTACCGGATGAATTGAAGTTAAGAGAGAGAGAGGTTTTCTGCATCTTCTTCATGCTCTACATTTGGTGAGATTCGCTTAGTATGGTGTACTATCAGCTACTAAGCCCCATATTCACCAACATCGACCGCAATTGTTAAAATTGAAGCAGGTCTTGAATCAAAAGCGAATACATTACAAGCAGCGGACGAAAAATTGGGTTGATTTAAGGATAGCGTTCAACAATCAAGCCGTTTCCAATGTGAGATCCGCATGAAGACAAACGAAATGAGAAAAGGGAGCAGCCAGCGACAATAAACAATACTTTGAGTGAATTATCTATAACTAACCAAACTAAAAATCCATTTCATTGAATATATATGATTTTTCATTTGCGCCCTTAATAAAATTGTGGGCAAGGGTGGTTGTTTATCTTATCTTTTGGATAATTGTCTAAGATGGAATGAAAAGTGAAAATGGCCCAGGTTCCATTTTTCGTTTTCTCACAAGATCTGTTGTAAAGGATGATATTCAAGAGCAACGGAGATGTTCATATGCGGAGCATCCTGATATTGTTTCTATTCCATTGAACGTTTTTCGTAAGAAATGCAAAAGAAAGTAATACATTTTTGCATTATCTTATACACGCTTTCATAAAAATAATAAAAAATAAAATAAAATTACTATCAACAATTAATTATAACTTTATGAAAACAATGCTTTAAAACAAAGGTAGTCTAGTTGCGCTGTAAATCTCCAGTTTGGAGGGTCTCAAATCAAAAAATCAAAAAGATTTGCAGTCAGTAAGTAGCTGGTATTCGTCCCTACTTCAACCAAATTTTTTATTCAAAAAGGAACAACATGGCGGACGGTTAAAGAACAAATTTGCAAAAACAGCATTTTTTTTACACATCTGATTGCCTAGAAGCTGTCAAATTTTATATTTTAACCTGGATGTAGGGACAACACTTTAACACTTTCGAAAAGTACAAAATAAATGAAAACAGAAAGATTTTTAAAAGGACTCCTTAAATATTGAAACCACATCTGAAACAAACGGATTCCTTTTTTTTTTATTTGGTCTTTGGCCAAATTTATACCAGCTTCTCTTTTGAGGATATCAATATTTATTTTTCGTGTGAGAATAGACCCAATGTTTATCGCTACTTGCAGCGGCATTAATGTCATTTATTTGCATCATACTGCATACGTTTCAGAATTAAATTTTCACAGGCAAGACAAGGGCCCGAAAGACCGAAAAATTTGAAAAATACATGTTGGTCCATACACTTGTTATCAAGGCACTGCCCGTTACGATATCTGGTCAAATAAAGTTATTATTTATTTATTATTTTATTTTATATTATTATATTTTGAAAACTTGCTGCGAGTTCCCTTAAGTTCGTTCTAGATCCGCAAGATTTTGCATCATACTGGAAAGTTTGGTGAAAATCCTACTACTATTTACATAGTTATAGTAGGTTTGCCTTCTTCTTGTCAAATCTCTATTCTCTAAAAATTAAATGACAGTACCACATCGAACTGAATATCGGGTATATTCAACGTATATTTGGAATCATCATGTACCTGAGTATTTTTACACAAAATATCCTTTGCGACTTATTTAGCTAATAGTGCTTGAAGTGATCATATTTCATCAGCTACTTCGGTTACCCCAGTAGCTCTTTTTATGAAAGTGGGAATAAAAAGTATAAAATTTAAATAACCCATTATTTCTTATAGTTTATTTCTTGTTATGAGTGTATTTGAATAAAAAATAAACTATTAGTTTAGGCAAAGGCATATCACATAATTTGAACATATCTGCTTATATGCATTGACTATTATCGAGTTACTCGCTTAACTCTTTCGTTTTCACTTTCAAAGGAAAAGTTAACACTGTTTTGTAGGGCATGTGTATTGAACAAATGACCAATGAAGGTAACTATTGTCAACCATGAGGGAAAACTAAACAACAACACGTTTGTCAGCACTTAACTGCAGGCCTAGCATGTTCAATACATATACTACATTTTTTTTCATTCAGACAAAACCTTCTAAACATCGGTTCACTGTCTGTCTGATACAGGCAGAAACGGTGGCATGTATTGGCACGAAATTTGGTGGGAAGCTTGGAACATGGGGTAAATTACATTATTCCATGTTGAACTTAAGGGGTCCCTATACACGTAGAAGTGGGGTCCCAAATATTCTTCACTGAATATAGCCACGTGGAGTATCATATGAAAGGTGGTACGATTGGTACTTTCCGAATTAGATATTAGTTTTGAAATTGGTATCAAAGGGGAGTAGTTCGGGAGCCCGAAAGCGCTTAATTACTTCAAGGAGGCATTCCCAGAAACTACCCACCGGAAAAGTTTGAAAAATATTATGGTGGTCCATGCACATGGTATCTAGACTTCCAAATGCCCTTCGTTTCGATATCTGTGCAAATAAAATAAATATTCATATATTATTATACATTATACATTTACTGCAATATAGTTGCCAAAGGGTATAGGTCTTAAGGCGAAAATGTCGATCGGTGCATTCAATAGAGCATAACATATGGGAAACCCCTGCTGAACTAACACCAGCAGCTCTACTACTAAACTCTATCTCCATTTGCACATACTAATTGCTGGGAGTTCTCCCTTGCTGAGCACTTCATAGGAAGAAGGATTAAAGCAAGTGTTCTGCGCCTAAAAACGGGGCAAATTGTACCAAATGGTCCTTCAAGCTGGGAATTGAGTACGACTGACAATTCTACACGGAAAACCGAAGTTTCCGATCCACGAAAGATGCCTCGGACTGCATTGACTATACAACGATGAACTCGACAACGAAAGTGGACTAATGATTTGCGCATTTTCTTCTGGAACATGCGCTCCCTGTTCAGATCGAATGCTTTACAGCAGCTAGCCGATTCCTTATCCCGGGCTAATGGAACAGCGTTGAAAGAGGTACGCTGGACAGGGGACGGTTTTCTTGAGAAGAGCCATTACATCATTAATTGTAGTGGCCATCTAGTAAGCCATGTGCTCGGAGTAAATTTTTTAGCCAGCTAAAAAATGAAACCTGCTGTTATCGTTTTGAAAGCATAGCGCTGCGCTTATGACAGGCAAATTTCGAAACATAAACTTCAATAACGTTCACGTCCCTACAGAGGAGACTGCAAAGGCATCCTTCTCCGAAATTAGAATTAACCCTCGAGCCTATCCCAGGTGCAATATCCCAATCATACTTGGAGATTTTAATTGTCAAGTAGAGACATAGCCCGTATATAAGGGATACGTTGGTTCCCCTAGCCTATGTACACAAAAGTACCAATGACAACAGACTGTGGATACAACATGCAATGTCGCACGAAATTATTGCTGGAAGTACCTGGTTTGCACGGGAAATGGTGCAGAAATATACGTGGGCCTCTCTAGACGGGACCACATTCAACCAAATTTACCACGTGCTAATCGAATGCCGTCACCTCTCAGCCTTGATGAAAGTCAGAACATATAGAGGGGCAATAAAGGCTCAGACTACTATCTCGTTAGCATGATGCTCTAGGCTCGAATAACAATATTGCCTGGGCTCCCTTCAGACAATCAGGTGAGAGTAAACACTCAAGCCATCCACAATGCAGCCCTCTGCGAAACTTACAAAGGGGAAATTGATGCAGTAATAACCGTAGCTAACAGAAGTGCTAGTGATGAAGCATCGACAAATGATCCTCCCAACCACCTGACGAACGTTATTATTGGTACGATCACAAATAGATTTGGCTCCAGTGGCAAAAAGTCGGAACACCTGGTTCGACGATGAATTTAAGTTAGCAACAGAACGGAAGAATGCTACACGCCATGCAATGCAGCACTCTCAAAGTAAGCAGGTACGCGTGGAGACCTATCACGAACTTCGTTGAGCGGAGAAGCAATTTTACAGACATATAATAGAAGCCTGGGTCAACAAGTCTGTGAACGCGAGGAGTACATGTAGCAATCGCACCAGGTGCGGAAGTTTTAGCAACAAGTCAGTAGGATGAAGCCTTATTCATCCTACCAAGACAAATTGATTTCCGACCGCATGGGCATATTGTAGTACTTTAAGTTAGTTGAGTTAGAAGTCCCGCCATCTATGGAAGGGAAAGAAGTCGTGGCAGATCCTGCTTCAGATGGAGATGGCGTAGACCAGGATCCCAGAGAGCTTTTAGGGATACCGAATTGGTGGACGTTGCTCAAAACCGGGATGTCTGGAGTGCCTTATTAAGGCAGGCCTAGACCGGATATTGGTTGTTGCGCCGTTGATGACGATGAACAGTCATACTAGAGAGTATGGTGGAAATCCTACTGTTATCAATAAAGTTATAATACGTTAAAGTTGCCTCTTTCGGGTCAAGCTACCATTTTCTAAGAAATAAAATGTCAGTTTCGCATCGAATTGAATACCGGGTATATAAATAGGATCAACCAAACTTTTCATACATGAAGCTCCGGTTTCCGGTTTTCTACTTATTACAATGTCAATGTTTAGCACTTAATTTAGGAAACAAGCAGAAACAAATCCGAAACCGGAAGCTCGGTGCTTTAGATATGAAAGGTTTTGTTGATTTTTTATGTGAGAATAGAAAGCAAACCGTTGTTACGAAACAAAAAAACGAGGAGAAGATTTCCCAACAGCGGAACCCGTAAAGAAAAATGACAAATAGCTTTCTAATTTTTTCATGGAACGTGCATTTCCTATAGAAAATAGAAGCTACTAAGTCGACATCCTGTCCCATTGTAAGGCTGATGCCCCAGAGTTACAAAATATGTGCCGGACAGGAAGGGACATTTTAACGAAGACACTCTACCATACATTATAACGCGCATCAAATGGTGCAAGTAGGTTTCTTAGACAGCCAGAAAATGAAACGTGCAGTTAGCTGCTTTGATAGCATAAGCGCTTGCGAAGCAAATTTCGAAATTTTATCTGTATTAATCTGCACACCTCTAAAGTGGAGACAGTAAAGTCGTAGAAGGATACCTAGGTATGAGACCAAAGAGATTTTAACAGCCAGTCATCGTCCCCATGCCCGCATTCTAGCGATACATCGACTCCCATAGCTTGCATAGAATTGAAAACGACAACAGACTGTGGATTATTCAGCTGGCACGGAAAGAGATCCAAAAACAAATGTAGGTCTCTCTCGTTGGGACCATTTTTAAGTAAATTGACGACCATTTTTAACCAATATAGACTCGGATCACTATCTCGTTAGCATGGTTCCCCATCAGAGGTAACAACTGATAATCAAGGGAGAGTAAACACCGAAGCTAGTCATAACAAAGTTCTTCGTAACACTTATATCGACAAATGATCCAACCTGAATAGCATTATCATTGGTAAAGGCACAAACATATTTGGCCCCAGCCGTAAAAAAAAAAATCTCGGAACGGCTGGTTTGGCGATAATTGCAAGCAACAAGTTTGTGAACTCGAGAAGTACAGGAAGTAAGTACACCAGGCGAGGAAGTTTTATAACAAAGTCAATAAAAAAATCGGTAAGTTGAAGGACAAATGTTGCCACCGGCATGTATGAAATAAAGGCTTCGTGCAATTCATCGGTTTAAGGGGGTCATCCCGTGTGTCGGATCCGAAGAATCGAATTTTTTTTTTGTCATCAATTCTATCTAAATATAGTGTAGAATATATGGGGGGCAAGGTGATTTGTTGATATGTGGAGTCGTTCGGAAATTACAGGTAAAATGTCACATGCCTGGTTTATGCCGATCTCCGTAATAAAGGGCGGATTTATCGGTCACAATGACGTTCAAATGACTGCTAAAATCATAAGAATTGAAACCAAGGCCTTATATGTGTTTCTTCAAGAAACCTATCGTTTATGAACTAGGTATGGCAGATTAATCGTCAGTTAAAATTGTATAGTTACAAATCGCATACTACTTTTTACTTTACCTACTTACTTTCTCGAAACAGCAAGTTGAAAATCTGCTGCCACCATAGCTCAGAATCTATCTAACGAAATTCTTTGAAATTTTCATGACTTATTCAGAACATATTTATACGATCCGCAAACTAGGATAATTGCGATTCCTTCAGTATTTTTTTCTTATTCATTAAAGAAGTCTTGATAAAACACTAAATTTGAAAAAAAAAGTTTAACAAGGCAACAAAAATTTAACTTTTTTTTTAATAATCTTAATTTGCGCACGGTAAAATGCCGCTTACATTTTTTTCTTTAAGATGCTCAGAACGCCCTCTAGTGTCGCAGCAGAAAAATATTTTGTTTGGAGATGTATATATATAAATTGCTCTATATTTCAATAATGGACTATGCTATCGGGCTGCGAAAGTTACTACACATGTTCAAGATACTAATAAATATATGATGAAAAAATCGCATTGAGCATTATCTGTCCATACATAAACACGGAAAGCGCAAGCTCGCTCCGGGTCTGCGGAAAGTATTTGGATAATAGATAAGCGGATGAACAGTAAACCGGTTTCGTTTTCTACAAAGATAGTAGGCAGTACAACACTTCTGGAGGTATAACGTTGGTAAAACCTGACCGAAAAAATGATAGCATAACTCCGGCTTGAGGCAACGTACTTTGTACAATCCTCAGTTAAAACATGAATAAAATGCTGAGATGAGGGAAAGAGATAAATAAAGTACGGTTGGAGTTACTCCAATAAGTTTTGATCCTATCTGATCTCTCTTGGTGACAGGTCTTGCGACAGGCTAACCAAGAGATCGCATTACATGAAAAATGATCGTGAAGAAGAAAAAACATTTGTGATTACCATCTATAAGATGCTATCTTGCTAAGCCGGATTGCCCCTACGTCCAGGACGGCTTTCGAAAACAATGCACTAAAGAAGGGAATAGGTAATAGAAACGGAACAGGCATTTTTCCCAAAATGTCAGGGCTTTAATTTAAAGTCAAAGGTATACTTCGAATTGAACCAAAAAAATCTACCCGCTTTATTTTATACTCTTGAAAAGGACATGACTTAAAAGATTTGTGGTTATTGCGTTCAATTCAAAAGAAGGAAACCAGAGAATCTTTGCTCATATTGATTTCGTGATTTATAAAACTTTTTCCACATCGATTATCATGTCTTTAAAGATTAAAAATAGTGTTATGACCATGCGTGTTTAGCCAAGGATAAATTCAAAATTGTGCATGACTGACTTATTGTATCTTACAGGAAATAGTACAAACTCTAGTCCACCGTACCACTTAATTGCTGTGCAATTTTTCCTCTTTCATTCAGATGAAGTTATTTGTGGAGAGTAAAAATTTGGTATCTGCATCTTAGTTTCAACTATAGAAAATCTCAAGAAGTTGAACATTACCTAACCTCGAGTCAAGCTTTAGGTAACGGAATAATAATGTATGATATATGGTAATTTCTTGGGAAGCAAAAGTATATTTTGATGGTATAAAATCAGATCTTCAAAGCGTTAGCTTCAGACTTTGCGTGAATGGTATCTTAGTAGGTTGATAATGGCTGATGCTGTAATAGCAGTTCATTAGATAGTCGTTTTTCAGCGGATATGCAAATTAAAGGAAGCTATAATAGTATCAAAATTAGAAATTATGTCACAATGCTCTAATAATAATTATATCATATTTGGTTGTAAACAATGCGGTTAAACTGAACTTACATCATAAACTTCCTCATACTGCACGCCCTGCGTAGCATTTGGCTCACTCCTGACGGTCCACATGCGTAGTGACTTGGGCCCATCTTTGAATAATCCTTCCGCCGGTTTCAAGGTTAAGTTTAACACATCACCAAACGCACTGAACGAAACATTATGCTCTTTGATCTGACTTAGATCTAGATTTTTCAATTTTTCACTGAAATTTTTATCACTTAAACTATTTTCACCGTGTTGCGTTAGGCTCAACTTTAATTCACTATAATATGGTGATTTACTTAAATCCTTCTTCACATGATGCGATTCTTTCGTGTTGACATCGTCTAAAGTGTTGATGCTTCGTTTATGGACCGAATGCAATACGCCATGATGGTTGAGTTGTACAAGTTGATAGTCGGGCACAGAATTGTGATCTTCAACATGAAATACTGATTTGAGTTCGTCGACGGTCATCTGATTGTGAACCTGAAAATAGAATTAATGGATTTTGATGTTAGCGATTAAATCGATTTATGATTCAAATGCTTATATTATCGCTCCCTTGACTTAAATTATTTTCAGGCTTTAGAATTAAATATTTATTTATTAATACGTGCGTATTATACAGAGTGTCCCGTTTATGAGGTCACAAATCTTAATGGTGGATTGTACCACTTGTTTAAGGAAAATGTGTCTCCGGAATGCGCCCTCTTCCTTTTACCGTTACATAGTTATAATGTTTTTCGTGAATAGTGTCAAAAAGCCTTCCCAAAAAATCACGATTTTCCACTCCCCCAATAATTTAATCACAGATTTGATACCGTTTTCGGAAACTACATTAAATTTCTTCTAAATGGATATTTTTCAATTCCAAAGGTCATCATCATATATAATATGATATAATAGTTCAAACTTTTAAGAAATTCCAAAATCGGTTCTTTATTTAAATTTCAATATTCATTATTGTAACGGTACTTTAAACTTACAAACCTGTCAAGTTGATAAAAGTTGCTTCATTATGTTAACTTTTAATTGACATGTAAAAATGATTGGGTTAATTATGGAAAATTTAGGAATATTACGCACGAGTAGGACTCAAAAGTAACATTGGGAACGGTGAATTAGAGAAAAAAATGTGCCAAAGACCGAACCGAAAGAGTGATTACACTCCCGAAATGTGGTGGGTACATTCTTTCGATTATTTTTATTACTGAAAGAGGACTGGTTCGAATCAAAATTTCAAATTTCCATAGAAGAAGAACAAAAATTGTTTGGAATGATTTTCTATATTGTTTTTGCAATTTGGCATATAACACAAACGGTAGCCGTGTAATTTACTTATTTCTACCAATGTAAACTGACCATCTATGTATACTGAATAATATGTACTATTTAGATTTTGGAGATGCTTAAATTTGATTTAGATTTTCGCCGTTAAAAAGTGATTTTAAAATTCGGAAAAAGTACAATTACTTGGAAGCTATATTCTACCGACTCAATCAAAGAAGAAAAGTGTTCAGTGTCATCAGAAACCCGAGGAAAATTAATTTGTCATTTAAGTATTAGAAATTATATATAAAAGTGAAGAAAAAAAACTTATTAAACTTTTCTTTCCTTTTAATTCAATTGTTTTTGAGTATATAATCATGTGTTATGGGGTTTTCTATGTTTTAGCTTGAAAAAAAAAACAGCACGCAAAAGGTGATGAAAGGTCTCATAGCTTTTTGCATTTTATTTTTAATAAACCAAACACAATGGTTATACAGTTTATCTTTGGACAATTTTAAGTCAATTGGTTAAGTTAAGAGAAACAATGTTTATAATTGCAGCCCTTCCTCGCTTATATGGAGGGACCTTTGAACTCTCCCCAAAATATTGCTTTCAACTGCATGCATTGGGTTTCATGGTCTCCAAACGTCCACCAAATTTCATTCCGATTTTAACTGCTTTTACACAAAAGCTTATAACCTTGTCTGAGGAGAATATACCACGGAAGTTCTGTACAAGGATATTTACAGTTAGATTAAAACACACTTTCAAAACGATTTGAAAAACCCGTTTACTAGAAAATCAACTGAAACATTTCATGGTGCAAATTTTACAGGCACCTCGTCTATTGTGGAAATTAAATTAAATGAAGGACACCATTTTGGAAGACTTTCATTTCATCATTTATCGCTCCACATATTCCATTTTGTCGATAAAAATTCTTTTTCTGCATAGAAATGGAGCAAGAAAACAAAGCAATTGTTTTTAAATAATAGTGTAGATAATTGATGGAACGTGGTATACACCGTCATTGGTTGTATATATTGTTTTTCCAAATAGTTGGTATGGACTTTAACTAAAAAAGGCTTGATGAACATTTTTCCTAAAATGTTACCATTGTGTAAAAATCATTATAAACAAATAATTGAATATACTTTTTTGAATTACAACATGAAGAGATTTCTAAATGCAATGTTAAGTGGCTACCTGCAGTTTCATAACACTGTAAAACCTTATTAATTGCGTACCCCTAAATCAAACAAATTCCTTTGTATTTCAATGAGTTACATTCATTTGAAAACTGAAATTTGGAGCGAAAAACCCGTAAATGTAGAAAAGTGAAATCTGATTTTTCATCAAGTATCAACGCTTGAAAAGGTGCTGTTTAAAGGAATATATATCAACACATAGAACTCTGCTTCTCATTGCACAATAGTTACCCTTCCATGACAGTGCAGAATTTCCGTATCCCGGTCCGGCATCACTAACAGCGCAAAACAAATAGCTTTAAGGTGAAGTTTTACCAAAATTGAAATAGAAATAGAAGAATAGAAAAACAAAGATAGTCTAGAAGGAGTGTTTGAATTCTCGTCCGATCCATTTGCTGTCCCATACAAAGAACATTTTTGAACACATTCTTAACATTGTTCAAATAACCGTAAAACAAGCTGGATTTCTCAAAAACAGAGGAAGTACTGAATACACGGTGCGCTCTTACTCATGGAGAAACACAGTGAGAGGCTTCGCCTACTCTACATTGCATTTCTAGATCTAGAGAAGGCGTTTGACCGTATGCTACACATGCCCATCTGGTTAGCTTTGCGACAATATCTACTGCCGGCGAAATTCGTGGGCTACCGGTATTTATTCCCACCACTCTTCTCTATTTTTGTTATGCACACTCTCATACGTATGTTTAGCCCCTTGCACACTGCTCCATATAGATGATCTTTGTAGCGTTTCATAACAAAGTTTGTCTAGAGCAATTAGTTTAAACACGGTATCAGAATGAATCTGAATAAATAAGAAGTGGAACAAGTTCTATCAGTGACGGTGGCAGGGTCCTGCCAAGAACCGAACAATTTAAATATTTTGAATCAAGGCTATCACGAACTGGTAAACTGCGTTTTGGAATTGTTTCACGCATTTGCGCAAATTGCATGAAATGGCGTTTCACCCCTAGCGTTCTCTGTGAAATATGCATCTACGACCACCTCATGTTCAAAATTCACCGCTTCTTTTCCTCTTTGGTTCTGAATGTTCGTCGACTATAGAAGATAATGAAGGGCGCCTCGTGATAATGAAAAATAAGATGTTACTCTGGGCTAGTGGTATGTCACATTGTGATCGAAAAATGAGGGCATCCGTAATCGATGTAGGGCTGCATCGATTGTGGAAAAATTGCTTGTAAGGCGTCTTCGATGATATTGTTCTGTAACTAGCGCTAACAAGAACTCACTTACCAAAATTGGTGCAAACATCGAAGCCAATCGAAAACGAGCAAAAAGCAAATGTTGGCCCTGTCGATTCAATCCACATCAAGCCTATGACTGAACAAAGTGGCGCAATCGACCAGGATGAGCCAAATCCGCATCTGAACGAGACAAGAAGGAGAAGTGCCTTTTCTGTGAACATTTTTTCGAAATATAGCATGTAGGGTATCAGATGAAAGCTCTCATCTTTCGAAGTAGGACTTACTTTTGAGAAAAGGTTGAGGAGAGGGAACTGAGAGAGTAGACCATTTATTTCAGAAGAAAAATGGAAAATTTAAAAAAAAATTGCGATGCTGTTTGCATAATAGAGCTAGGCCTCAAAATACTGCCCATCCTGTCTTATGTTTTGGAAATTTATTATTATCTCCTGGCCCATTTAAATTCATTCTAGAATCATAAAATTGTAAATCCGGAAAGTGCAGGGAATAACCGCACCTGCCGTGGAAGTTTTGCCAGACCACCTGCACCAATGGGTTTATCAACTTGCGGCCAAGAAACAATAAGTTAGGCATTATTTGCACCATTCAGTGCGGTGCAACAATGGTAGAGGCATCACATTGTTGGAGAGTTCCATACGTTCAGAACATCATGTGGCAATCGATGGAGAAACTATTGGAATATGGACATTAGTTGCGCCACCTTTTAATTGACATTAAAACTGCTTATGACAGCCAGGGTAAAATTGTACAGGACCATGAGAGAATTCGCATTCCCACGAAATTGATGAGATTGACAAGCTGACGGACTGATCCTGATCAGTATGAAAGGCCAGATAAAAGCAGAACGCTTTCCTCTCGAGACCTTTCATCACCAACAATGGTCTAAGATAATTTGTTGCACTCTTAATCTGGCATTGGAAAAAGTGATCCTTCATGCTGATATCAACGCCAGAGGCACTATGCTCTACAAGTCCATTTAACTACTGACCTATGTTGAACTTATTTGTAATTATAAAAACTGTTCCACTCTAAAGGTTTCACCATAGGGTTAAAGTTCTTACTGTAGAAAGTCTTCTTCTTTTTCTTCAGCCCTTGTCCCGTTCACAAGCGGGGTCGGCCTGTCGTGATCGGCTTCACCATTTGGCTCTATCGAATGCCTAATCTGGGTGCAATCTCGAGGCTTTCAAATCCCCATCTGTATAAAGTACTAACCAATAATCATGTATTCCTAGAAGATTCGGGTTCTTAGCAAGGGAAATTGGGAACTCATAAAAGCGTTCAAAAAAAAATCTTTTGAAGAATTCTCGGCCCCCTACAAGGGAATAGACGATTTTGCAGCCTATATAATGAAGAAATTTATGAGCGACACCATGACCGTTTGACTGCGAATAAAATGTAACTGAATAGGCTCCGAAATTCTGTGGAGACAATATCTGGCAGAGGTGGAGCGATCGAGTAGCTTTTAGGGATATCATATAGGTGGACTTGATGCAAAATCGCAATATTTGGAGTTCCTTGCATGATGATGATGGAGATGATAGTTTGCCAAAAGTATATCTTAATACATGATCCCCACGAAACCTTGTACACTTTAGAAGAGGCACTTGGTCTTTTTGGCGCATACCTCAGATGTTTGTGGGAGGCGCATTGTTTCCATTGCATGGCTTATACACAAATATGTCTGTCAAATTTTTTATGCGCTCGAAAGAATTTTTTATAGAGCGTCTCCTGACAAATTGCCTTTCTGTAGCTGATGCTGATTGGACTGAGCTTACGATAAAACTTAGAATTCAATTCAATGTTTGTCACTTTAAGGAGACCAAACATTTTGCCGGTTTGTGGATCACCACAAATCACCACATTTCTGGTATCCCATTTTTAATGCAAGCAAAATATGACTCCAATCTTCATCTTCATCAACCACGCAACAAGCGGTATCCGGTCTAGGCCTGCCTTAATAAGGAACTCCAGACATCCCGGTTTTTGCAGAGGTCTACCAATTTGATATCCCTAAAAGCTGTATGGCGTCTTGGCCTAGGCCATCGCTCCATCTCAGGCAGGATCTATCTTGTCTTCCTTTTACCATAGATATTGCCTTTATAGATTTTCCGGGGTGGATCATCCTCATCCGTACTTAATAAGTGACCCGTCCTCCGTAACCTATTGAAGCGGATTTTATCCACAACCAGACCGTCATGGTATCGTTCAGAGATTTCGTCGTTGTATAGGCTGCGGTCCCCAATCCTAATGTAATCTTTTGCCCCTCTCCAACCCTATGTTAAAATACATCGTAAATAATGTAGGTTTTCGAAATCTTTTCCTACTTGATTAAATTAGCAGCTAAGGTTACTCGCAGATTAAGAACCTTTCAAATTGGAATATCCATGTTCGTTAATAAAAAATGTTGGGTCAAAAATAATTTAAGTTATAAAATATAAAGAATATATTTATTTATTTATGTCAGTGCGACGGAAACTGTACGTGAAGCTAGAAAGAGAGGCTGTGTATTCAAGTTTCTTGATACAAAAGGTTAGAAGAAGGAAAGCAATAATTGAATAGATTTGATGAAGTCAGTCAGTTCTAAAAAATTCGAGGTTCTTGACATAAGGAAATACAAAAGCTTTTCAAACCCGAAGCAACCATTGTAAATTACTCCTATGTTAGTTTTTCAGCTTCCAGTTATATTTTTTACTTTCTTACTTTTTTTACTTTATTTACTTTTGAAGAGTCACCTTTGCAAAGCTATTTTAAGCTAAAGGAAAGCAAAGAGGTAACTTCGGATTGTGTAATCTCGTATGACTGAATATTCTGTAGCCTCTTGAAAGTGTCGGAAGTTATATACTCGTCATCCTCCTACATTTCAAGATGATAATGCTCGAGTTTATACAAATAGTGAGAGCTTGTTGCTCAACGAATTCATGTTTTGCCATGTCCCTTTTACTCGGTGCGTGTAAGCCTAGTGGGGAACTTTCAGGGAATTATTCACGTACACAAGAACCACAAGTAGTATCACAAGTCTCTCTTTTTCAAGAACAAAAATTTCATTTATCTTAAATTACAGCGGAAAAACCAAGCAAATCAAAGGTGGTCCTATAGTTATGAAACGACCAAATAAAATGAAAAGTTGGTTTTGGATAATTTGCAAGTATAATTACCCCTTTAAACTCTACAGTGCGATTTGTTCAGTGTACAGTGCTACTAAACCAGAGATTGGACTCTTTAGACTACTTTCAACCAGTTACAAAGTAAATGTCATTTGTCAATCAACCTTTGTACCTCATTGCAGCTTAGGAAATCCAAAGCTTAATTCTAATCGTGATAGCTGATGGTTAAACGGTCATTGCACAACCGTTGGTCTTGCAAAAATTATCCACTAGAACTGATAAACAGCATAATATGATTTATAACCTTGTATTGGTCAATCAATTCTATTCTCATCGACAATTCTAGTTAGTGATTGAGTTAGTGGTTTTGAAAATGAATGCTTATTTGATAGGAGCGTTATGGCTTAGTCGTGAAGGTGAATGCTTAATTGCGCCTTTAGTTGCACTTTCGTAATTAATCAGATCATAAGTCGGTGGCCATTAATTTCAACCTAAATTCAAAACTATTCTTACAAAATATGTTGTGCTAACTGATCGAATATGCAAAAATGTTTTATGTAAATTATGTTAGTTGGCGACAATAATGTTGGCCAGCGAGTCAGGTCTGAAATAAAATCATGAAATATTGAGACAAATTGAAAAAATCGTAATTATGGTGTGTAAACTTTAAATTACTATGAATTGTTCATATGTATTTCACTTTTTGTCGTTAAATTGAATTGCAATGGTAGGATTTAACAAAAGCTTGGAGCGAACGTTATACAGTTTTTTTTTGCTTTCGCCTGTATTTATTGTATCGTTAAAAGAATCATGCGCCTCTAACATTCAATTGAAATAGTATCTCTAACCCGAGTTTTCTAATTATGTTAAGGAAAATTAAAAAAACAAGAAGAATATCGATGAAAATAAAGATGGCAGGGGTTTTCTTATTTGATGGAGACCTTTTGTTAGAAATTATTATACCATTGAAAAATTATGTGGGCGCGTCTTCCTGTTTTCACTTCAGTTGAACTCCTCCAAATCTAAGGATTCAATGTCATAAAAATGAAGACGTTGGGAATGAAAACTTGGATAGCAGAATAAATAACTTGAATCATCAAGAGCTTATTGTCAAAGTGGACCTAGGACATATTGCTCCAGGATTGATGAAAAGAGAAGTGCAAAAACAAGTTTCTTTACTTTCATCACCTCCATCAGATATAAAACTACGTTAAAAACAATCTTTAATATATATGAACATATATGTACACATGGTGAGCTTCATTGTACAGCCCATCTGATTGAAGCATGTCACTAATCCATTAAATTCTACTGAATCGCTCAATTTTTCAAAAGCATGTTAATTTTCAAGTTTATAATTTCAGAAAATTGGTAACAGTATTTTCCGGAAAAATCAAAATATGTTAAAGTTAATTCTTTCGGGTTGAAACAAATCACTGAAAGGCTTTCTAACACAAAATGGCTTAAGGAATGAAAGTTGGTTATTTTCTTATTTATGGAATTAAGCGAGACTAATAACAATCCTAGGATGTTTTAGAATTATATCATCCCGAAATTCAGTTTTCGCATAATAAAGTTAACAGAACTTTGGCTATTTTGGTATTCCTTTCGACCTCCGTATGTCCCTTCTATATCAATTTTCATGAAACCAGGTAACAAAATCTATTTTTTATTTTATTTTGGTCACTCTTTTCTCGGCTGCTACGCAGGCGTCGGCCACGTCCCCAAAAGGCGTCATGAAATCTGGCTGACTGCGGAGTCGTGTAAGCGGATGATCCCAAAGGTTGAAGGCTCTATTGATCGCTGCGAGTGATTGCGGCGTGATGCATTCGAACTCCGGTATCGAGCCATGTCTCAAGAAGTTGAGCGTAGTGTATGCCGTGACAAAAGAGAATTGGCTATTACGCTGGTCGCGGTCGACTTCTCATCCACGATTAAGAACGCTTCACCATAGTTCTTAACCGTATTACATCCGGTGAGGTTATTTATCGCTGCAGCTGTAGGAAATGCAGATCTGCTGCTTCCACTCGACTTGAGAATCCAAGATCTTTCTCAGAGAGTGAAAGAAGGGGATGATCGCTAAGATTCCAAAAAAGGACACCCGGCTTGAGTGTGACAATTGAAGGGATATCTGCCTGCTCCTCGCCGTTGCCAAAATAATAGCTAAAATAATGCCGGAATGCATCGACGAACATCTCGAAAGCGTAATCGACAGAGAGCAGGCTGGTTTCTGTTAAGGATGCTCCTGCATCGATCACACCAACACCTTACGAATTATTTTGGAACAGTCTGCGGTGTTAGATCTTCGCTTCACCTGCTCTTCATCTATTTCGAGAAAGTTTTCGATAGCGTGAACAGCGAATGTATCTGGAGTGTTCTACTTAGAAGGAGGAGGGGGGGGGGGACCTGAAGCGCATTTCAGGTCACCGCGAGCGATGATGCGTAGGAGTGATTGACACGCTATACTCCGCCAAGGGATGAAAGGTATCAATGTATATAGTCATAAATACATTTTGATCAAAATGTCTAGAATTCTGCACTTGATAAGTGTTTTTATTTATCCATCCAGAACCTTAATTATAATAAAATTTAATAAAAATAAGGCCCAATATAATCAAATGAAAACAAAGCCAAAACTGTTAAAATTTCCCTTGATTTCTAGTAAATTTCCAAAGTGTACACGGTGGAATACAGGAGCTTGTTGAATTGAAAGTTAAATCAAATAAAAAGTAAAACAAATATCGAGTTGATTTTTGCCACAGTCAAGTGAAAAGTTTAAAGTTTATTTATATTTTATTTAGCCTACATAGTTTCACAGATGACATAAGGCACTTCAGAATCATGTGGACATAACTGTGACATCGAAAGTATCTTTTCGTTTAATGCAAAACAGCACGGATCAATTATCTCAACCCGTGATAGTTCACACCAAATTGAAAAACCTTTTGAACGCAGGGACTGCTTATAAACTTGTCTGAGGTTAATCAGGTTTGAAAAGCACATGCTCGCATCGTAACCAGAAAGATAACAAGTTGGGATACCGGAAGCTGGGCACGGTTTTATATTCGTACATAGCAAAAAAATGCAGAATATTCCTTCATTAATTGCTAAAATCAAGACATACATATATCCATACATATCAAAGATATCAATATTATGCTAATCCTAAATAAACAAACATTGCCCATCCAAATTGATCTAACGCATCGTCACGCTTTTCCACTTTACTCCGTGCAGAAAATGACGCATGTACGTATTTAAAGTAAATACCACTGGTACTAACGTACGCACATGTCCATCTTATTGGACGCTACCCGCAAACGTTATTAGCACATACATACGCAGATACATATCAGTCTCGAGTAATTCCTACTAACATACAAAAAACTAAAAAAAGCTAAACACGGAAAACTAAAATATTTCCATGGACACCACCGCTCATATAAGACAACTTTTCATGACGATGCTGTCATCAAACACTTCTATTTGGGCCCATACACTATCAAACAAGTTGGACAACGCAACGATATGGCAATGTATGGGCATGTTCCCGAAGCGGAAACAGGACATGAATCAAAGAGAAAAGCTCCTCCTTTTCTAGTCCCGTTGAAAGATTCCGGCGGTCATCATTCCTTCAAACCCCATGGCCCCTCAAAGTAAAGCTATATTCATGTCAAAATGTTAACATGCTTCAAAGGAGAGTATGAAGGGATATGCTGGGTGAGAGGTCCTCTCTCTCAAACCCCATTGAAAAATCGTGACGTCCGGGGGAAGAGGGTAAAGGGGATATCTAGGAAGAAGAAAAAAGTTCCGCCTATTCACTGCCGCTAAAAGTTACGCGCTCCGAATTTTTCATAAATAAGCTTGTCGAGTTATCGTTGTCACGATGCCCAAGGGGGCTTCGGGGGAGCCCCTTGTCTCTTTGTCTTTTCTGGAATTCTTTTTAACTAGACTCATGCGATAGCAATAGATAAAATAGCGCTTAATGACGTGCTACTCGTACAACTCCCAACTTGTAAATAATGTTTGGATGAAATTTTACTAAGTGTATGGGAAATGCAATCGACCTTGCGTAATTTATTTGATTGTGGTTGGGCCCTATTTGAGTGCAATGAATTCACGTGAATTGGAAAAGTTCGTCTCTCCATAACTTTGCTAATAATAATTCAATTTCATTCAAACTGCGCAAGGTCATGCCTTATATCATCCTTTATACCAATGCAGTTTGAACTTAAGGAGGGGGGGGGGGGGGTGTCGCGTAAATTTATGAAATATCATAATATTCAATTATTACCTTCATTTTAGAATGCGATGTATTCTGAGGTCTAAATTTCGTGTTTCGGTTGGATAGGTTCTCAGAATGAAACCTGCTTCACTTTTTGAGGCAAACATTTTGAGCTCTCACTCTCCTATGTTTTACGCAATATCAGAAATAAGTTCAGTTTCGACAAGTACTAATCGAAGTCTTCCATTTGATACCCCACACTATATTTGGGGAAAAAAAGTAAAATCCTCTTTCGCATGTATGAGGAGCCTGCAAGACTAATTTCTTTTCCGCGACTTATAGCTTCGTCTCAACACCACACGAAAACCTGTCGTATGGCTAAAATCAAAAACATATGTACGAGTAAATGCGTCAATTGTGGAGCTGATTATCTAGCAAACTATAGAGGCTGCCGTATTGCGACGAATCAACGAAAATGAAAACTAGCTGAAAGACTGGAAGCTAAGCTCTTCAGATATGAAAGGTTTTCCATATTTTTTATATAAGCATATTTAAGTGGGTATTTATCTTTATTATTTTAGGTATTTCGTTTGCCAAACCATTCACTTTAGTATCAGTATCATACTAAAGTGAATGGTTCATTCGAAGTCTTAGAATGCAAGAAATTTGCACAAAAATAACAACTTTGACCTATTATAACTCTGTTAGCAATAGTGCGATTTTCACCAAATTTGGCAGAATTATGCTCTATAGTATAGCCTATATTACTGCGTACTGATAATTCTAGGCTGGTTTCCCAGCCAATTTCTAGAAAATATACTTAAAATAAATAATATATTATATTATATTAGCTTTATTTAAATAGGTATCGGTGTGGAGAATATTTTGGGGATTAGATATCATGCGCATGGAACACCATATTTCTTTTCAGGTATTTGAGCTGTATAGTTCCTAAGAACTGGTCCTTGGAATAAATGACCTTTTTTCGAACCCCCGCACCCCTTCTTTTTGCAACCAATGTCAAAACTAAGATTGGTTTTGGAAAGCATTAAGCGAAATTTTTCACGTAACTATAATCAGTGAAAAAAAAATCACCCCGCTTTTGCTCGTATGCCAACGTGCAGCTATTTTACTCACTCCACGCAGTGAGATTCAAAGGTTCCACTTTCCCACCAATTTTCGTCTTAATAGACAGATTGACAGACAGATAGACAGTAAACTGATTTTAAAACATAAAACAGAGTAATCTGCACCAAACCAAATGAAGTGGTCTCACTAAACAGAGGCAAGTGTCAAATTGGCCATTTAACAAAACCAGTAATCAGTGCCTACGAACTACGCCCAAATCGTAATCCCAAATAATTGACACCTCGAAGAAAAAGGAAACTTCTTTCGAGGATATGCAGCTATACTAAGATGGAAAAATAATGAACATCATCCAGAGGATAAAATAGGCTACCACGAGTTACAATTATGAACTGCTGCCATTCATACTAACAATAAAGAGCTTAAATTTGCAACTATATATTGTCCACCAAGGTACACCCCCACCCAGTATGGTGTGAAAACTGGTATTCAGACATGAGAACAATTTCAGCAGGTGTTTTTCAAAAGGGTATCCTTGGGCAGACACTCTACTTTTTGTTTACCAGAGATACCCCGCAAGATAAAATCAACATGCTGTTTAGGATAAGTGGGATCCTAAGTCCACAACCACATGATGGTGGACTGGATCAAATGGGGAGCAGCTTAGTTCCACGTTTTTTGGTCCACGGATCCCTAGGTTGGAGCATGGCACCCAAAGATTTAAAAACCAAAAAATCAAAAATTACTGACGGTTTTGTCCAGGGCAGAGGCAACTCTTCAGACGCTGCCTCACCTCTGCCCTGACCGAAAGTGACAACAGGTGGAAAAACGCTCCCTTATATCATTGCAAAAAAACGACAAGGTTGCGACTTATATTGAACTGAACCACCAGTTGTTCGCCCCATTTGGTCCGGTACACCATCATGTGGATGTGGACTTAGGATCCCGCTTACCTTAAACAACTACGCAGCTTTAGTCTAGCTTAGACTAAAACAACTGGCAGTTCAGTTGGGAGGGGGGGATGTCTTTTCAAAGATTTTATTCTCCCTTATGAAAAAAAGAAACAACCAGTGCGGTGAAATAAAAATCCAACCAAATCGTATTCATTACACATATTCACAGAGGTTATCGGAATTTAATGTTATATCACACATTTCGGTCTAATCAAAAACCCAAAATTTACCATGGAAGCGAAGGTGAAATATCCGTCATCAAACTCACGAAATTCAGTAGAGCCTGGCAAAATACTATACAAAACACAATGATCCATTTTCTGTGTAGTGTTTCAGTCAACTCACTCTTTTCAGAAAAAAATTAAAATCCGTGATTGCGTTCAGACTGAAAATAAAACAATATACCTTCATAGGTTTTAATCTATTCACTGACGAAGTCTTCAATTTGAATGAAAATTTCTCAATTTTGTTACTCTTACAAACCTGTACTGTATGAAGTAGTCAAAAGGAAGGTCCAGATCAAAACTTTTAGAGTACAATCATGAGGTCAGTCCTCTATTAAGAACGCCGTCAAGAGATATCGATGTTTGCGTATTGCTAGTGCATAAATTCCTACCCCTGTTTGACGCTTTTACGACAAGCAAATTAACAAATTACACAAAATATTGAAATTGAGCCGAGTGATTAAAGAACTTCTTGAAAAAGAAACTAAGAAGATAAGAAAATATCCCCGACAAAGGTGTAATCTCTTTTAATATATGTACGTATGTGCCCGCCAATACCTCTCTTCATTGGGTACTCATCATATTCAATTATATCTAATTAACTTAGCTTCAAATTTATGCAGTGAAATAATTCCACTGAATTCATTAAAACTCTAGTATTCATTGTAAAAAAGTATTATCTGTGAAGTAGTCGTGCTTGCAAACATATTAAACCGTTTTCAAAATCACAGCTAAAAAAAGCTGCCCACAAACTCACTTGGAACTCACTAAAAAGTGAAAACGTAAAGAAAAAGCAACACGTGCTTCTTTGTTTTTTTTTCGTTATTTTTTGGCTAATTCACTATAATCCGTCATGTATTTTCAGTTTGCAAACAATCCAATTTCATAAATAGATTCACCGTTAATAGATGATTGTAGGATTTGATTTGGATCATCATCTAAACCATTACTCATAGACTGCAAAGTTGAGAGCGTTAAGTTGAGAAGGTACCGCGTTACCGCTTTGGACTACTGTTGATTATCGTGTAGATACAAATGATGATCCAAAGATGAAATATCACGTTTTGAAGATCAATTATGTTCATTTAAGGGATACCTTCAAGGCGAGAAGATTTCATGGTATTTTGATTGCCTACTTGTAAGGGTCGATGGTAATTATCTGCTCCAAGAGGGCTGAATATTAGAAACAATACAATCCAGATCTCAAATATCAAGTTCAGGGCATTCATTATGTAAACGAAACATCAGTAGATATGGATTTATATTTTTCAATGTTTGGATGACTACGATTGGCGTATCACCTTAACATTATTCGCTCCGCATTTATAAGTAATAGATCTGATTTTCATTTTGCCCTTTCACATGGGCAAAACGATGAACTTCACAAAGAATTCCGGCAGCAATTGTATAATGGAGTACGATGAAAGTTCAAAGACAATCACCACCACACCGTAGGTATTCCACGCTCCATTGTTGAATGAAAGTAAAATTTATAACCAATTAAAGACACTCTTCTACAGCCAAGAGTGTTTGTTGCTAGTACCATGTTGTCGCGGTTGTTTCATTTCTTTGCTTCCTATTGTAAAAGAGTTCATGGTTGGTATTGATATGCACTCATCGTACATACAGGGCCTAAGCAGAGCAGACAGAGTAGTGACATTGAAAAACACGAGTAACTAAATAAAATTCAAATCAGGTGATGGCTAAGTTTTGGTATTATCATCATAGTGAAATTTGGGTTTCGAATGCTATTTGGGTGTGATTTCCAGAGATGAGGAAACGTGTTTAACTTTATTTGTATAAGTGAACGCTTGAATATTATAGAGGGCTGTCGGTCGGGTTGATTACAGTAGAATAAATCAAACTAATAATTCGCTTTCTCTGTTAAATCAATTCTAAAAGCAAAACTCAATTGCCAGCCATTATGTCTGAGTATTCTGCAAATATGCGAATATTTAATCAACCAGTTCTCACAACGGCTGAAATGGAGCCGCGCTGTTTTTCCAGCACTTAAAATACGCCGAAAGATTTCGGTCAGTAACTTTAAAAAAAATATGTGTGTTAAAGAATGTCTTGCGTTCTTTTTTATGCTACTCTGCTAATATTATCTTTATTTTTCTAGTTGGTAATTCCAAATACACGATATCATTTGCTGTTCTAACATCAGCAAACCTCGAGGCAGTTTTTATTATGATAAATCCGTTTTGTTTTAGTTATTAGTTGAACATTAAGACGAGATTAATATTCTTCTGAATAAGCAACTGAACTTTTGCAAATAGTAAACAAATTGATAGCAAATGATAAAGCTAATACGAATAGTTGTAATTCTACGATTTTACTAGACTATCGCACCCGGGGTTCAACTGGAATCATGAATCAAAACACCCACGATCCATAACGACACTCCTTTAGCAACTTAACGGTTCCGTAAACTTGACGGAAATGCATTAGATTCCATTATTTGCTTTGATATCTTCAACATTTGAATGTATGTATTTCGGGGATTAAGATAAAACAAAAGTTGCTGATTTCATTAGAAGAATAAGAAGCCGATCATTTTGTAAAAATTCAAATAACTGTTATGGGGACAATGTCCGTTCCATTAGATACTCACCCGTGAAAACTGAGGTCTACATTTAGATACTTGGATCGTATTAATTTCTAGGTAGTAAAATGTATGTTATTTCACAATTTGCAAATAGAAGGTATAGTAGTGGAAAACCGGTGGACTGACTGCCGAAATGAAATCATGACGGAGTAAAAAGAGTAAAACATTGAAGGTAAAACTGAAATGCTCACTGCTCACCTTTTTTGGGGGAGTAGGGTAGGTGAATGCATTTACGCTCACAGTGTTGGACTCCCAGTTCGGTACGTCGTCGGACTACCAACTAAACACCTCCCCATCGTGAGAGAGCTAGCCTGGAACCGTTTGTTACATTACTTCGGGCTAGTCCCCGAACTCTCCCGCCTTGCGGAGCCTTCAAATCAGTTGCTCCCCTCAAATGTGAACATCTGGAAGGAATATGCTTCATGGCTACTTCGCCCCATTGCAATTTGACGAGTAAGTCCCTGAATTGACGACATAGATGAGATCAAGCTATTTAAACGTACAAGTGCAAAAAATGAAAAAGAACATTCTTGAAAGAAAATCAGAAAGAACAGGAAAATGAAATCCTAGCACAGTTGAAAGGCTACGGGCAGAATGGGTCCCGTTGCTAACAGATCCGATGAGAACAGCGGTCAGGTCAGGACTATCTACATACATATGTGGACATGGTTTCAACTATTGCAAATGAGTACTTATCTCAATTCAGCAAAATATAACGACAATTATTAAATCAGAATACAAATTGTGTCAACGAACTCTTCAATTCGTCGTAGGATCTGAAGTTCACGTCTCTGTACAAATCCTCTAAATTTTGCATCTTCCAGACACCTTCGCAGCTGAAATAGGCCCAAATGCGTATCATAAAATAAAGACACCTATATTATTGCCTATTTTTACAACTGATTTTAATTCTTCTGCCTCCCTAATAACAAAGATTAGACCAAAAGGCCAAGTAATCAAAAGAATAGCAGGTCGATGTTTCACTCCATGTACACAATTTATATATTCCTAGCTTTGAAGTATGAATGATATTAACTAGCTTAAATGTAAACAACCACAAGTGAAAAACACCAAAGCTAAACTCAAACATTCTGCTACAAAACTTGATCGAATTCAGCCAGTAGGACCCCAAAATTAGCAAAAATAGTGGAAGAATAAGTGAATGCTCTTCCCCCAACTCGCAAGGCTTCAATTAAAGACAACGAATTACCACTGAAGGAAACGCGGGAGCCGTTCACTCAGCAAGAGCTGTATAGAGCGGCAAGCACTGGTAAACAAGTCGGGAGACCTTGTGCTTCGCGTATATAAAGATTTATGAGTGAGCATTTGTTCCATTTGTACGTAGCTCGTAATCTTTATGCATTCAATTTGTCCGACCACCCAGTTTAGTATGACACTGAGGTTTAAAGTCTTAAAGTGAACATTTTGACAACTAATAGCTTTGTTAGTGATAGTGCGATTTCCACCAAACTTAGCAATATCATGCTCTATAGTGTTACCTTTATTACTACAAAAGTTGATGATTCAAGGAATCAATTTCTAAAAAACATGAATGAGATAATACACTCTTATCAGCTTTATATAAACAGGTATCGGTATGGACAGTATTTTGAGGCCTAGATACCATGTGCATGAACCACCATATTGTGCATCTCTTCCTTGCAACCTATGTCAAGACTAATGTCGCTTTCGGAAACTACTAATCGAGATCTTTCTTTTGATATCTCACACGCCTATACTCGGCGAAAAGAAATTTTTACACCCCCTTTTGCATGTAACCCTTTCTGTTAGAATAGGTGTGGCAGACAGACAAACAGACAGTAAACCGATTTTATTGAGAGTTTGTATTACACAAAACCTTAAAAAATCAAAGCCCAAGGATTGATAAAAGCTAGTAGGAAGTGATAATAGTTGCCTTATCATCCGCACACAAATTTTGCAGCTTATGTACAATGTATGCTTGTTAGAAAGTACATTCTCTAGATGTCGGAAAAGAGGAAAACTCACTGCCAAATGCAAGCGAAAAAAAATCGCCCGCTAAGCCATTCGCACTGCTTTGTTCGTTGAATATGAAAGCTCCAAGGACGACTTTGTAGGAAACCCCTGCTAAACGGTGCCAATTACTTTGAAGGATTTTGGTTAGCATACTCCGTCGTAATATACCAGTGATGGATAGTTTCGAGATTTCAAAAGTTGTGATTTCGGCAAGAACTGTAGACAAAAAAGAGCGAAGATGTGAAATTGTGAAATGAATTGGACGAAGATGATTCGCAAACACAAGAACAACTCGCAGAGCAATCGAACGTAAGTTAGCAAGCTGTTTCCAAGTGTTTATGAAAGATAGCGAAAATTCAAAAATTCGCATATGGGTACCACATCATTTGAACAAGAGAGAGATGGAGAAACGAAAAAGCACGTGTGAAATTTTGTACGCACGACACAGAAGAAAGTCGTTTTTACTGGCAATGAAAAGTTCATTTTTTTGCAGGATCCCAAGCAGAGAGTCATGCGTAGATAAAATCGCACTATCCACATCGATCGTAAGACCGAATCTCTTTGGCATGGAGACAATGCACTATGTTCAAAGGGACCAGGAGGGGGTGGTCTATTATGACCTGTTAAAGCTTAGCGTAATGGATTACTAGCGGCTATCAACAACAACTGAATGCTATGAACTGTTCGCTGTTTGAGATACGAAAAGAATACCAAAAGAGCGAAGACCAGGTAATTTTGCTGCATTACAATGCCCCATCACATAGGACAAAATCGGTTTGTAACAAGTTGGAAGCACTCAGCTGAGAAGTTCTACCCTATGAGGTTTATTGACTAAATTTGACTCCTTTCGATTAACACTTGTTTGTGACGATCACGCACTCGTTGAGCAATGCTTTGGTTTATCATATGATGTCATAATTGCTGATTCTTAAAACAGGTTCAGAGCACCTTAGTATCCAATGAATATAACAAAGAGTTTCTTAAAAAGCACGCAATGAATAAGAATCATAGATAAAAATTTAACCAGGCGATGATTCCATGGCTAATATGAGGAGTATGGCTTACAACAAGCATATGCCATTAGAGGTAAGTTTTCAAATTTAGATATATACAAAGATAGCAAAGAAAGCCGGCTAAGCTGCCCTTAGCAGACTGATGGCTAATGGCAATATAGTCGAATACTCCTTATTGCCATGACAACACATTTCATTGGATGTGAGATATGACTAGCCAAGAGAAATGATGGTCTCAGTTCGACGAACGGCAGCACTAACATTATCCTTAGCATATCAAGATATTTCAGAGCGATCGCATTCATAATCATTGTAAACATTCCTATTAATCAACTGGCTTTAGATCGGAAAAGACGATGGATAGTAACACACAACGAAACAATTCCTGCTTACCTAAACATTTTCAGCCACGACACTATACAACAATGGCAAGAGCGATGACAAAGCGTATCCATGCCTCGAAAATTCTACAAATTAATTACCCTCACTTTGATACCCTAAAGTTGATGTGTTTGGCAGGATCCGGAAAAGCAACACACTTTTGAAGCGGATATGCTTCCCAAGAACTGCGCAAATGACAGTCAAACTGAATTTCGAAGGTTGATCGTTTCGCTTCGTAAAGTTGATTGACAAAAGGTAACTCCATTTCCTTGTCATTATCGTATTTAAATGTTGCGCAACATAATATTCGTTATAAAATAAATGCAAATACGCACTACAAACTGCGAATAAATTTTGCTTACTCATCCCTTAGGTAAGCAAAAGGTATTTTCCACGAAATATAAAGTTTGTTGTAATCCAAAGAGTTCGCCCAAAGATAGAATCTATCATCTTATGAACTTTGTATAACTTGATTTGTGCGTATGTTAGTAATAAAAGATAAAGCTGAATCGTAAAGGTATTTAATAAATCTGGATACAAAATGGAGGAGAATAAAAATACAAAGAAGAACAAAGAAACTAATAGAAATTCTAAAAAATTCAATATAAATATACGAGAGTTGAATAACTCGCAACTAATTGTTATTGCGGCGTGACCTAACAAATAGCGCTCGTTTGTATGTACCATATGCACCTCCCCTATTCCTACATTAACGGTTTTATTTCGTGATTTCGGTTTTGAATAGTGGAAGAGGGGATTTATTATATTTATACCCACAGATTAAGAGCTTATAATGTCGCTTTCGGTAATGTTGCTCCGCAGGGTAGAGGCGCTGAGGCAGCGTCTGATGAGATCGCCTCTGCCCTGCGATCGAAACCGCATAGCCAATATTATAATTTTTAAGATATAGGGTAGGGCTCCTTGGTTCTGTTAAGCAAACTTAAGGAAAACTCCTCCCTCAAAAGTTACCATTGTCGTATTTTTCTTTTTCACCTGCGTTGATCAGTGATCAGTGCGTTTTGTCGTATTTTTCCAATCCTATGCTGTTATTCCAATAATGGGAGCGTAGCCACCAAATAAAATTTTAAACTGTTTACAGACAAAGGAAAGCCACTAGGTCATTTTCTTAATTCAAAACCAGAATAATATAAATGAGCGATGAAGAAAATAGTATGGGCAGTAGAGATAATATACAGAATGGTGACTTGAGCAAACCTTTTCTATTATATAACAAGTCGGAATACCGGAAGCTCGCGCTTCGGGTATAAAGGTTTTGTGTTATGTAAGAGACGCACATTTCTCTGTCCGTATATAGCTACAAATCCAACATAATCCTTCATATTTTTCCAAACTACGAGACATACGTACATATTAGAGCCATAGATATCATGCTCACCCTAAACAAACAAACTGCCTATTACCTGCTGTACACATATATGCACATATCTAAATTTATCGTACCCATATTTCCGATTTACGTCTTATATCTATCTGAATTAGGCACTAGCGCAAAGTTCATTAGCACGCATATATTATATGCCTACATATACACATGTCTGGTTGACAAATAACTAAAAAACTAAAACAAAATAATTGTCTGCGACCCAATTCATAAAAATTCATTTCGTTGTGGTATTGACGAATTGATATGTGATGATGACGTCATGCGGGTTGTAGAGTGCACGAAATTCACAAAAAATTGTAAAGTTTCACCCCCAATAACTTTGTTAATAATAGTTTGATTTTCTTCAAACTTGACCAAACTGTGCATTATATTCTTCGTTACACTCATGCCAAATTTTGTATTTCTGGGATGAACATAAGGGGGGGTGCCGGGTCAATTTCTAAAATGTGGAAATATACTATTATTAACTTTATTTGTGCAGATATCGGAACCGGATATATTTTGAGGCCTAGATTTCGTAGAGATGCACCACTGTGATTTTTTCCAGATTTTTCGGTTGGATAGGTTCTGAGAACGAGACCTGTTACACTTTTTGTGGGTCATATTTTCAACCCTGACTCCCCTATGTTTCATCTAATATCAAATATTGAACCAGATTCGAAAAGTACTAATTGAGACCTTTCATTTGATACCCTACTTGGCTACATTCTGTGAAAAAAAAATTTGCACCCTCCATTCACATGTACGGAGAGCCCCCCCTTAAACTTAACGCAAGATGGCGCCACTTACTGCATGTAAAGGGATCACCAGATTACATACTCTCACCAATTTTCGTGACAATCGGTCTAGCCGTTTCCGAATAAATCGGGTGTGACAGACAGACAGACAGACAGACAGACAGACAGACAGACAGACAGACGGACAGACGGACAGACAGACACCGTCACCATTCTAATAAGGTTTTGTTTCACACAAAACCTTAAAAAGGTGTTCAACTCTTCAATAGTGTTCAATGCGGTAGTGGGTGAAGTAATGGCTAAAGTCATCGAACACCGTGAAACACCACCTTCGCTAAAAGTTCCTGAAATTCCGCATGGGGCACTAATTTTTTTTTAAGGTTTTGTATATAACAAAACCTTACTAAAATCGGGGACTGTAGCAGCGACTGTAGGAACTGCTCATGCATACAGTGGGTTTTTAGTTTTAGTTTAGTTAGCTGGGGGGAGCCGCAGCTCCGAGCACTCAGGCCATTGTTACTATACAGTGGGTTACATTCTTTTACGTCGAATTTAAGGTAAAATTTGAAATGAAAGGTCTTGGTTAGTACTTTCCGAAGCTGGTCTTAGTTTTGACATTTTTTGGAAAGGCGGGGAATTCGGGGGTCGAAAGTGATCATTTATTTAACAGGGCCATTCTCAGAAACTGCCCAACCGAAAAATCTGAAAGAAAGTCAAGAGGCTGCCACTATATGGTGGCTGGGTTCTGAAATACTTTCCATACCGATAGCCCTTCAAATAAAGTTAATAATAGTATATTACGATAATTTTCGGTAATTGGATGCAAAACCCTTCTTAAGTTCACTCTAACACCACCACCGCAGCAATACAGGCTATAATATAGATCTTGATCCTATCCTAAGTTTGGCGAAAATCGCACTATAACGAGCAAAGTTGCAATTGGTCAAACTTGTCACTTCTTTGGAAATTCAAGATTTTGAATGTCAATATCACCCGAAAGTGACTATTCTCACATAATAATAATAATATATTCACATACAAATGTCTTTATAAAGGAAATACACAAAACCTTTCATGCCTGAACCGTCCAGCTTCCGGTTTCCTGACTGTTGTTACTTTTTGTAAAGTTGTTGGAATTATGAGTATTACCGAAATTCCTCCAAAATTGGACGTCTTAAGTAAACAGTTGTGATAGCGAAAGTTAAGTACAGTTCCCTGACTGGATGTTTTTAATTCTTTATAATTTAAAAATAAAATTAAGTTTGTAACGAATTTGTATTAAATTATATTTTACACAAAAGCCTGAGAAAGAATTGTATTTTAAACTGCCAAAGCTAAGGAATTCAGTGAAAATTTGGCGACTATTGAAAGGCGGTATCTAATAAGATTATGCGTTGCTCTGATAAGCTATTTTCGGAAAAAAATCAGTACACAGTAATTGAAGCAATGAGAGCGGGGAAATGTGTAAGCTCCAAATATATGAAATAGCTCCCTAAGATACTCCATATGTGCATGTTGCTTATTCAAGAACTAAATAGTAGTTCTAACTTCCATAATGGGTGATAAAAGACCTAAACTAGGCCTTTGGAATATGAGCGAGTAGGACAATAGAAAATTAGTTGGTTGCCACTTGACTAACATATGGAATCAAATTAAGATCAAAATAATCAGCAACAAATTAATTCGTAGCCTTTAGGCAGTACAAATTGAAGGCACCATTGTTTATTGCTTTCAGATCTAGGTATCACTATTGTTTGCTCAAGAACTGCTGCAAATTGGTGAGCTTATATCCTCTGGGTCAGGAGTTAATAGGCTACACCTCAGGAGACCTACGGTAAAAGAAGGATCGGATATGGATGAGATCCGCCGGGGGTTTCCATTCATCGATCGACCACATTAGTCACTTGTTTTCCGCCTTTTGGATCTAAGTTCAGGTATTATTGTTTCTCTGAAAATTGACAGTGTCTGGAGCATAAAGACTAGGTCAATCAACCCAGCATAGCCTCGGGTGGTCGATCTGGAAAGAATATATATGGGGCTGTGAATTGGGGCTCAAGAAAACACGCAAAGTCCTTCCTGCTTGTCGTAACAGGCGACTAAAAGGGATAGAAATTTGTGAGCTAGTAACTTGCACATTTTGAAACTCTATTGCTACCGAAACGTCAACATTTTTGTTTAGTCACCGAATAAATCGAATATGGCATTTTTAGAAAGTATAGGGCATAGTACTACCAAGTTTGGTGCAAATCGCGCTGTTGTTGACAAAGTTATAATAGGTCGAAATTGGAAATTTATTCCAATCTAAGACTGAATGTCAGTAAAAGACTAAAATAACATGATAAACGCATAAAAATTACAAGCTAGGTTCAAATGGGACAAATGTACTCTGAAACATTCCAGCATAGGAAATACACGAAGTCTTTCACACCCGAAGCGTCCAGCTTCAAGTATTTTCATGTAGAACATGTTAACAAATAAAATGCACTCAGATTTATTAAAATCGATTGAGTAATTCCTGAGACAGCCGGCTGACTAGCCGGCAGTTGAAAAAGCGTTATTTCGAGAACTTTTAATGCTTTATTTTTTCACACTCAGTATTGAAATATGAAACACCACGCATGCAGTAAATCGCTGCCTTCACAGTTCCAACCCTCTTACCAAATTTTATTCTAATTGGTGTATCCGTTTCCCAGAGAAAGTGTAACACAAAATTTTAAAAATAAAATTGAAATATTTCGCTCATGTGTACAGGCATTCAGATGAATTCGAGCAGCTTCATTTGATTCTCCAATGAACAATCACAGGACATCGAGGACACGAAAGAAGAAGAATATCATGCGACAATGGTTTATGCTAGCAATGCCTGTAATTAATACCATGGTAGTCAACATGATTTCCAATGTCCGATAGCGTAAAGGAAAGACAACCCCAAACTATATAAAATCTGTAGCCGGAAGTGACATTACGACCGCTGCAAAATACACAAATAGTAAACGTAGTTTCACATTCTTCTAATCACCAAAACTGTGCACCATCGGCAGTTTCCAAAAGTCTTCTTTATCTGCACCAAAAGATGTTATTCTCTACAGTATAGAAAGCTTTTGTACACCAAAATTGATTTTACCACTGATGCCATTTACTTTTATGTGCAATGTCGCTCTTCATTCAAGCTTGTCTCGAATACACGGAGGAGTGAAATAAACAACGTTCAATATTATGCAATACAAGGATCTAGTTTTCCACAAATTCATATCTACAATCTATAGAGAAAGCCCAAAATTTCTAAATTCTAAATTTTTTCCTTGGAGCATAAGCCCGATTTCAGTAGCCTGGCCATGCTATATGGTACTCGCATATTGGAATTTAATTTTTTCAGTAACTCAACAATGATGTAGAATTTTATCAAAACTTTTCCCATTGCAAATCGCAATTAATTTGCAAAGCATGCAATCACGACTTTATTTCATTAAATACAATGCAAGGTCATCAAATTGTGAACTATAGCCTCCGCGATAAACTCTCGAAAGTGTTAACCGGGAGTTTGCTTTAATCAAGAGTTCTTGTCTCGTGTCAAGATAATTCAAATCTGGGAACCATGAGGCAACTCTTGAAGGTTAATGTTAATCCAGCCTTATCCAAAAATCTGTTTATTATGTGAAGTTATTTTGTTACCTCTAATATTTGAGTGTGTATTTCTCGAGATTATTCATTTGGAAGAAGATTGCACAGACAAACCTTTAAGGTATGTTCAAAATATGTTTCCAGAGATGTTTAAATAAAAATTTTAATCACTGTCTGAGAGAAGTAAGAAATACAAGGTGCGTTGAAGATAAAGTTCTTTTAGAGGAAACCTATAATATTATGGCGGTAAATTTTTTCAGTAAATTTGATTAAAATTTTAATATTCTCCACTCCAGGGGCAGTAATTCTAGAATTTGATGATCATAATGTAAAACTTCGTGTGAATGTACCCTAACATGTTATAAAGTCTATAGTAGTCGGCAAACTAAACATACTCATTAGTAGTGAAAATTAGTTTGAGGTCAAATTTGTTAATGATTCAAACTAAAGTGTCATGAAGGGCACTCATTGTCATCACTTCAGCAACTACTAACTTTCTTCACACGTTTCCACGGCGAGTACTAAGTCAACATAAATGTCCGCAATGCGTAACAATTATGATAGATAACAGGTTAACTGACATATGTTGAACGTGTTTTGCATTTAAACTTCTGAACGTATTGGAACGTTCACAGATATATAATGGAAATCTGTTATTAGTAGGTACTCTTCTTTACGAAATCACCGGCACTCAGAGCAATTGAAAACTTCAATTGTACTTTTCAGCTGTGAAAATATTTTTCCAAATAATATCAACATTCTATTGCATAAGCGGTGGGTTTTGGGGATTGAATTTACATTTTTGGTTGATAATTAACATAAATTACACATTTATCGATATGCAAGTTATGAAATCCAAGGGAATATAGTTGGGCTAATGAAATTTTAAAGTTTATCTAAACACACCCGGTGAGCCTACTTATGGAAATTTTCTTAAGTAATCAAATTGAATTTGAATAATTGATTAAAATGTGTATATCTGTATATGCAATCTGGAAATTTCGAAATCATAGTTTGGAGCTGTTAGACTATTTAATGCTATGCAAGCTTGAAATTTCTTTATTCCAAAAGTGTAGCGATCAGAAACTATAGTGTGACCCTACAATAAAGGGCATGATTTGCCAATTGAATTCGAAATTGAGGTAAATTGATTGGTAACGTTTTCAAGGACGGCCTGATTTCCCAGCTTAGAAAGCCTATCCATTTAAAGCAGATTTTACGGGGGATGTGTTGCACATATTTTTGTATAAAAGGGTCACCAAACGGGGCAAAGGCTAGAGACAACATCTCATCCATGATAAATGTTTACATATTTTTAGGACTTCATTCTTAAAAATAATCACTACTATCTTAGCAATTAAGACTTTTCTTTTTTTGTGCATTGTACAGAAAATTACCTTAAGAGATGTTATCCTATGTGGTTTTTAATTCATTCATTCATTGTTCATACTTATCAAAATCATGTTCTATTACTTAAGAAACCACATGACAATTTTTAAGCCGTAAAATATAAGTGCGACATGTTATTTTCAAAATATGTTGGTCCCAGGTAAAAAAAGGGGATTTGAGGTCATTTAGTAGTAATATTGTATTATTAGTACAATACAATTTTTGAAATTGGGGAACGAACGAAAATGGGTCTCGCTCACTGGTAAGATGGAGGGACATTCGTTCATGTGGTGTCAAAAGTTGCGACACAAAACGTGACTGCGGCAAGAGCGGTTATAAACTCTACTTTGGTAGTACTCTTTGGCCATCTCGGAGACTTTCGACGATTCCATGATCATCTAATGGAATTTACTACCTTTTCCGCTTATCGAACGAATTTTTCCAGTACAGATAGCTCGACTCGATGACGAAAAAAATTCGACTTGTAACGTACATGGTGACGAGTATATCATCATTGTCAGTAGTTCCAAAGCACCTGTTAATGACTACATAATTTTTGCAGGTAACTATATTCCCATAAAACCCCACCGTATTCTCACTGTGACTTGCATAAGGGGCAAACCGCGTAGGAGAGATGGCGGGAATACTTCGGTCAAATACCAAAGGAGGAATTTGCTCATCAACCGCTTCCACCTATCTGGGTCCTCAAAATAACTAACCATACAAATGAAATTAATTAAAAGCATTGTGCAGATTTTTTGTGCATCCTTGCGAAATGGGTACGTGATATCGTTCAAATTACTTTTAATCACAAGTGATGGTATCGCTGACACGATACATGCTGCGTGGCGATTCATCGAGAAATATCACCCTCATCTTGTATGCATTGCGAGATCTTCTGGCACCAGAAGAATTTGTTCGTTCCATTAGACCCAAATAGCAAGTTTCACTGGAACCGCCTCAGGTCTCCGTCAGTGTTAATGAATGAAGTGGCATTCTGCACCTCCTATTTGTTTTTGCTATGAACACTGTCATGTGGAACATCTAATATTCTTCTCCCTATACACTGCTCTACGAAGATAATGTTTTCATAAGACCTCATAAGGAAGATGATCTCAGTTTTTCAAATTTGAAATGAGCACTTCTAAGCACTTCGTTCGATACATTAAGGAACGCTTCAAATCAAACGCTTATGGAACCTTCCTTTCCTTCTTCAGCCGTTATCACAGATCGGCTCCGGAATTCACTTGGTCATATGCTTGATTTCAATTGCGTCGAGAAGAGCGACAAGTTTCATCCCAGTCCCATGTCAGGCCGTCAGTTGTTTCTACGGCCATTGAATGCAGCGGCAGAGGCGAATTCACAATGGCGCTCAGGTTCGCGCCTTTCGCAATTAAGCCGCCACACTTTCAAATCTAGCATATAAAGCCATCGGTTTTGGTTGTTTCCCATCAACTTTGATGTTCAGTCGAAAATTTCTTTCCGATCGATGCAGCCCCATATGGATCGCTTCAAATGTCAATATGGGGTGTTATGTCATTTCGGCGAGGTGTCGTTCATTGGCTTTTATAGTCGCCCTCAGAACCATAGCATTAATCCGAGCTATTTAAACCACTCAGCTCTCGGCATATGGAATCACTGTTGCAGTTCATATGGTATAAGAAGGTACTAGCCCAAAATTTTGGGAAAGAAGGAAATCAATTTAAATCAAATGTTCGCCTAGAAGTTATGAAATCATTGCGTTTAGGTTTTAAAAGAATTCACTTACGAGTTCGAGAACCTTAGCGGAGCTAAAGATCGAGAACAATAAAGGATTTAAAAGAAAAGTGTAAACAAGCGAACCCTGGCCACTTGCCGTGTGCTCATATTTATATTTTTGGAGTTTTTTCTTTTGGAATTTAGTTTTTAGTCCGAAGAATTCTGTTCGGTGGCTGTCCCACTTAAGGTTTTCTAGAAAACATGGAACCATTGTATCTGTAGATCGGAAACCCACACGTGTGAGAGGAATGACAGATGCAGAGAAGCAGTGTAAAATTTTCTTTTTACCGGATGTACCTATGATGATATTAAATCAAGGCTCTCAGCTAGTACTTTGCGAAATTGGTGGTAGTTTTGACATTGTTTGTGGGGGGGGGGGGGGTTAGAAAGAGGTCAAGTATTTTAAAGAGTCATTCCCCGACCGAAAAGCTTGAAAAAATCTACGCCTCAAAATACCTTCCACACCGTTATCAACAAAACCTTTCATACCTAATGCACCGAGCTTCCGATTTGTTTCAATTCGTTGTTTTCAGGGTTACAGTGTTTCGTCTCTGAAACATCGAACGATCCTTCAATCATAATGCTGGGTCCACACACTTGATACTTGCTGCAAATTGCAAACCGCAACAATAGTTAATTTGATTTTGGGGACCAAACATCGTCCTTCACATGTTTGCAAGTGCGCCAGAGTTTTCTGTGCAGGCAAGCAAATTCCCTTTGATTTGTTCCAAAAAACTGACCTTCGATCGGATCGACTGCAAGTGCTTGCAAGCCTGCACAAACCAAGCCAAGCGTTTGTAATTAGGAAGGCTTCTTGAGGTTTGCAAAGCCTCTGGAATTACACTCAAGGTCCTTGGGAAACGACCCATCCCAATGATAGGTTTACACGCTACTCTACCATAATTTGAATACTTGTCCATCCCACCAAAGTCAACCGCGAAGAATGTCAAATTTCCTGGATTTTTGAGTGAATTTAACTACTTACAGTCTTGTGACTTGTAAGAGTAAATGTTTGTCCAATCGCTTTACTCACTCCCCAATATGTGATATTTGGGATCATAAAGAATATATCCCAACTGTCGATCAAAGTGTACATACAATTTTTTTAATACGTTTTCTTTATGCAAACTAAAAGCGCATTAATAATAGCAAAGTGAATACTACTTTTCACCTCATTTCTGCACCGTTTTAAACTTATTTTACCGCATTTGGCAGAATACTAGCACAAATTATGTTCCCTTTAAAACCTAGGGCAGATTCAGATCACTGCAAAACAGACAGAGCTGTGGCCAGGATAATCAGGGTCGAGATATTGACTCCTCTGCAAAGTAAAAGTTGTACAGTTTTGTCACCTGTGGCGCAGCGATATGTAATTTTGGTTCAAGTAAGGTTGTGAACTAACACCAAGAGTAACTATTTGTTGTCAATGATATAACTTTGTGTGCGGTTTGTTAATTATTGAATTTTTTTATGGTGTCCTCGGTCTCAAATCGATTTAAACTCGTCAGACTATCAATTCCAAAATCTGGCTATGTACTGCGGTTCTGTTGGAAAGTTTACTTCTAAATTGATGCCCCCAAGAAAATACATCAAATATATACTGGAAAACTCTAGAATGGCAAATAAGTATAATGACGGTGCTATCTACAATTGTTCCCAGCATTTTCATTGTTTTCAGGTGAAAACGAAAAGTATTCCATTTATAATAAGCCTTTAAATACAAGATGCTTCCAAGTGGAGACGAGTAGAAAGTGTTCGAAAATTCGACATAATTTGAGTACAATGCAAATGTTCTAATTTTAGATTTGATCATTTCGAAGTATAATAAAAATACAAACCTACCTCCCAGTGAAATTTCTCATCTCAGCAGTGTAACCGACTTGGAGATAACTGTCTTTTAACGAGAATTCTCGAATTTTTCTTTTCGAAACAATAGAATGAATTTAAAATATTTGACAAGAAAACATTATGATGAGACGCGCAAATGAACCTTATTAAAAGCAATGTTCATGACACTAAACCTCATAATTATGCAGTACTTACCGCCGAAAGTGAAACTACTCAATCTCTAGGAGGTTAAATTGCAAACTATAATCATGCGAAGCGACTCAACGGCAAACAATTTATAGTTATTACGTAGCGTTAAAATATTCGACATTATTAACATTTCTTTTGGTAATAATATTCTACTCCATGAAAAACGTGAAACAAAAAAAAGCATTGCATAATGCCTATTCAGTACATTGGGATTAGATGAAAGGTGGAGCAGATTGGGCGAGATTAAGTCAAGATTAATTACGCGATAAAGATTCATTGGAAAGTTATGAGGAAGGAAATATCATATTAGAGATAATGAACGAATTGTCATGAAGACGTGTTATATGAATTGTAAACGTATTTCATATAATTGGTGGATGTCGTGACTTGCATAGCATCGAAGGCAATAAGATAGAAAGGGATTGATAATGAAAAAATTGGGTGATGTTTAAAAAGACCCATAGCTGATAGCAGCACTTCGGGTCCAGAAAATCAACTAGTTGTGATCGGCAAATAGTCACTATTTGATTTGAAACATGCCCTGCGTGATTTACATAACATAGAAATGCTCCTATGACAATATGCGAGGGGGTCCATACGATCTGGCTGACTCCTGAAACTTAAGTGGGAATTAACGATTGTAGGGATATCTGAGTGTAATTACACGGTAACTTAAAAACTTAAAAAACTTAAAACTTGCTTTTTCTATTCGCTTGTGTTAGTTTATTGGTCTTGCAATTCCGATATTTCAGGAACCACTTGTTGCCTTCATCCGTGCTAGCAAGTCTTAGCTTTACTATACAAAATAATGATCTTGCCAGTCCTTATGTATTTCACGAAGACCTGGTTTCTTAGCAAGAAAAGTTCTTACCGAAAAAAAAAAAAACTCTAGACCGCGTTCGAGAGAAGAATCCTGCGAATAACTTTTAGGCCCCTAGATGAGGGTGGACGGTTCTGTAGACTATATATCGACAAAATCTATGAGCAATATCATGACCGATTGTGGATAAAATCAGGCTCAACAGGCTGCAGTGGGCGGGTCGCTTAATCCGTATGGATGAGGATGATCCAGCCCGGAAATTCTATAAGGGCAATATCAGAAAAGGCAGACCCTGCCTGAGATGAAACAATGACGTAGGCCAGGACACCAGACAGCTTTTATGGATGTCCAATTGGTGGACCTCGGCGCCAAACCGGGATGTCTGGAGTTCCTTATTAAGGCAGTCCTAGACCGGATACCGGTTGTTGCACTGTTGATGATGAAAATGCCCTAATTGCTTCTTTTCGAATTACAGGCAGTAAAGCTAGGAAAGATGCAGGACGCTGCCCTCAAATCTTTCGTTACAAGAGCAATGGGTTCAGCTGTACACACTTTTTGATATTTAATCAGTGAAAGCGGCTAGGATTCAGATAATTGTTGTTAGAAGCAACCATGATGAGATAATTCTAAGACTCTCTCAGAAAGCTGGATGGTACTTTCGCGAGCTCCATCATTCGGAAGATCAAGTGACAGAAATGGGTGAGAACGGATTAGCGAAAAAGCACCTGTCAGAGATGCGAAAATATGGTATAGAACATCTAGAGCATTTTTCTAGCGTGTTTTGCTATGTACTTTTTGCCTCTCATCACCAAAATGCCTTAAGAGATTAGGCCTCTATAGAAATTTCAAAAAATCCATCTTTTGTTTGAATGCCCTAAAAATTTAAGAACGACATACTCACCGAGTTAAATTGAGGCAAATGTCTAAATATTTTTATTTTGAATTTTGGTCCAACCCCCTTAGTACCGAAAACTTCACACAGGTTTTCTCAAAGCTACATTTTTTAAATTGGTCGGACCCATACCTAGAACAAATCTTGCAAATGGCTTCAAATTTTAACTGTATAACTGCAATTATATTCTCCGTGAAAATACTTAAAATTTTTGCAACATATTGCATAGTTTTCTTTTTATAAATAATTTTCGAACGATTGTTGTCGAAAATTTTGAATTTTTTTTAAAGCTCGCCGTTATGCAAAAATAGACATATCGGAAAATCCTATTTCTAGCTATATACGAATAGAATTGAAATATTTTCTCAGTTTGCGGTAAATGAAAAATTGAAAAAATTGAAAAATCAAATCGACAAGTTGCGAGACCCTAAGAAAGCGTCATCGAAAAAAGCTGTGTAGCGGGCATTTTTTTGCATTACTTTTAAAAAAATCATTTATATAAAATATCATATGTACAATTTAGGCCCTTTATCAAAATTTTAATTTACTTCTTTGTCCCGTTGAAAATAATTCCAAAACATGGCCACTACTGTGGCCTAACCCGTTAAGGAGTTTAATATAAACGCGTATAACAGGGTAATATTTTAAAACTTTATAAAAAACTATAAGAGCCAGGTAGAATTTTACATGGTTTCTTAAAATTATAATTTCAGGAGAGTGGAACATACCTAACAAATAGCATTTAATTACAATTTTGCGTAACTTTCTTTACTAAAGCAGATAAATATTTTGTTCGCTCCTCTTCCTGATTTGTTACTTTGAATCTAGTTAAGAGTCGATGCTTACAGTATCAAGTAAATTATTGGTAACCTTAGATTCAGTTAAAACCAAATTTGCTAAAGAAAAAACTACGAAAATCCAAGAAGTTTTATTCAGAATTATTGTACTTAAATCAACATATAACGCAGAGCTAAATCAAATATTGGTTTCTGTGGTTTTGGAAAATTAATATCATTCGCATTGATATATCGTTTCAAGTACATAATTTATTTGATTGTTCAATTAATGTGTATTTGTCTTTGTCAAAATTCATAAATGAATTAATTTAGTTTGTTGACTTCTATGCCTGGATAAATGTTAATTCAGTCAACAGTTGAGTAATTGAATTCGCAAATACACTTATCATGACCTAAGATTAGTATTTATTTAGTGAGCAGTACGAAACTAAGGAAGTGTGAACCATTCTTATGTTCCAAAAAATACGGCTTTTTGTGCCCATTCAAATGATGTCTTAGATTATTAACTTTTGAGCGAGTTGTTGAAATGAATATTATTAACTTTTATATTTTAGTAACATTTCCTCTTTAATAATGTAATGAATCCAACAGGTTTATTTTTATCGCGCTAGAAGGATACAGAATAGTTGCAGACAATGAAAATCGAAAAGAAATACAGTCAAAATCAATTCTACCTTCCTTTGAACTTTACAACAGATGGTAGATGAATGGACTGTTGAATACCTTTATAGTTGTAACAGTAATGGATACCGTCTGCATACCTTCTCCCTGGCAAAGAAGAAAGGACTAGGGAAAGTCTACAAAATTATAACAAGGCAATAAAGGAAACTTAAGCTTAGGACTAAGTTTTGAGAGACATACACCATCCTCCCTTATAAATCTAAAATGAAGTTTAGTGCGAGAGATTTGCTTTGCTCTTAATTGTAATAATTAATTTTGTTTGTGCACATTGCAGAGCAGATCAATGCTATTAACCATTGACCCAAATAGTAGTGACTTTTCAATTTGCAGCTATCTAGAGGTCTTGTTTCCATCAGCAGTTCGGAATTCTATTGGTTTCGTTGATGATCTGAATCAGATTTATTCCAATCCAACGAAAGGAAACAGCTGTCTTTTCAAAACTTTTCCTATTTACAGATGCTACTCTCGCCTTTTCTCATTACTGGCGGAAATCACTTCTATGGCGCAATCTAACAAAACTCTCAAAGACTGTGTTTGGAAAAAACTGCGTGTTTGAAATTATCAGTATTTATTTATTTATTTCAACCAAGTTCAAACAGACAGGAAAACCCGCGTCATATTGCGTGATGTCACAACTTGACCCAAGTAATTTTAGTAGCCCAGCAACTGGCAGTAACTCCTAAAAATATAAAACTATCAAAATTAATTTCCCGCGTGAAACGCCAAGGTGGACGAAATATTGTTCCGTGTCTTATTGCACAGACAAATCCAGTTTCTTTAGAGTTAAGTATAGATTATGTGTATCATTTCAATGTGAGTTAACATTTTTTAAACTTTAACTCCAATCTTAATTGATAATATACGATTGCGTTAGAATTTTGTGTTACTCTTATTCAAATTCAAATCAAGTCACAAGAGAAGAGATACAGCTGAATATTCTACGTGCCCAAGGTTCGAACCCCGCTCAGTGGAAATCCATTTTGTTTGCGGCCAGTGAATTTTTCAGAAACGTTCGTTTTATTATCGTTCAGATAAAAATGTTAGAATTTGCTACATAGCTTTGGATTGTCCATCATTCACGCATCAATTTCCCACTTTCCTGTTAAAAACTGATTAATTACTTGAATAGTAAAAAGTAACAAACACTGAACCGGATGCCTTCACGTAGATAAGACTCAAGCTGCTCGCTCTGAGGTCACCGCGTTTTCTTTTCCGCCTTGTGAGAATTCAATTTTTAAACCATTATAATTAACAAATAAGCGTTCTAAACTGGTTTTTCTTTTAACGGATATGGTAATTTTGCATGCCAAATTACTATTTCGGCGTAAGAAACATATACTCATTTTCTAACGCGGGGAGTCTATTCTTGTATTTCCAGAAAGTACTTACCGATAAAATTCAGTGAAATGGCACACTGTTCTAATATCCCCTACTGAAGTTAATACCAACGAATTTTAACCTCAAAGTCGATTGGCCGAGACATTTTATCGAAATCAGGTGCTGACTGAGGTCATTGATTAGGTTCGCATTAAACTTTTATAATAATAATCGTTCGCGCAACAATCCATGTTGGATCAGGGCCTTGAAGTGTGTTAGAGCACTTCATTCAGTACCGTAACGGTACACTACACTACACTGTAGGAGGCAATTTAGTCAGCATTGCGCTCGCCCGAGATTATTACCCTGATTTGCCCCAGGTAATGATTCACAGCTGAGTCGGCTGGCATCCGACGTCAAATCACGATACAAATCTCACTGCCACCAGTGAGGTTTGAACCGTAACATTTCGTACGACAGCCTTGTACTCTTAAACTTTTCGTACCTTATAAAAGGTTCATGCTTGGATGTTTATTTTGCTCTTGTGGCATTTAATCGGGTAGTCTTTTCGAGAGAATCTTGAGTTTTCCGTAAGCCTTCCATGCAACTTGCTCAAGGAAATCTTGAGCTTTCCGTAAGTCTTCAGTGCAACTCACTCGAAGAAATCTCGAGCTTTCCGCAAGACTTCAATACAACTCCATTTGTCAAAACTTTTCTTCAGGAGTAAGCTTGGTAGCGATAAATATGGTTCCGCTCGGACCACGCTTCTAGATTTCGCGAACCCTTTAATAAAGTCTAAAAACTTATTGCTTTGGGTTAAAACCGCAGAAGGAAATCAATCATAAAACTTTAATTGATTTTAGAATGTAAATAACTTTATTACATAAACAATGAAAGACGAACTAAAAACTTTGTGTATACTCTCTTAAAATTGACATATCACTAAATTCATTTTTCAAATTCAATTATTTTTTCAAATCACGGCCTGCTCCGTCACAGAGAACACCGATGGTGGCCACTGTCAATCGAATTAACAACACATCACTGCGCCACATCACTCCACCCCCAGATGAAACCTAGTCTATCAAGCTATTTAGCTGGTAGGACATTTTTTTGAATGAATGGTGCAATGGTGAATCGAAATTAGTTCCCTTCATTGCATGTTTCACTAGCAGCAAAGTCCCAAAGGGGTATTTTCAATTCAGATTATATTTGAATCGATGGGCGTCAAGTACTCAGTAGTAAAAAAAATTGTAATTTTTTCGTCAAATTTCAAGAACATTTTACCTATTCCAAAAATGAACTTTATAGAATAGGATCTAAATAATAGCTTTCCTTCCACAATTACGATGTACCAACTCTTTTCTCTTTCTGGTCCTAATTACGAGTTCGAATGATGGATTTCAGTCAATAGTGATGTGTTTAGATTTGTGGAACCAGTTAAGGTATTTACATATGCAAATATATGATTACCATATACCCCTAAATGGGGCATATTGTGGCAACCACACTTACGTGCCATCGTTAATTGTTTGTTGAAATGTAGTCCAGCAGTCTCCAAGACTTCAGGATTTACCGCATCATCAAACTCTTTCCTGCTGTCGGCAGACACGAAGCTCCCGAGATATACAAATTGATTAACACCTTCGATGTCCTGCCCATCAATTAAAATAGTACACTATCTGCGCTGTAATCAATCAATCAATGCCCTGCTTTTGAAAACAAAGGATAATCACATCAAACACAGGTCCTAGCTCTCTAGGTAGTAACTATGATTCTACATGCACCAGTTGTATATCTATATATTTTTTTAAAGAACGTAACGTTGGATACAATGCGAGGAAAATTGACGGGAAAAGATAAAATAAAACCCTTATTGACGGCGAATTACAAGTATTTTCGTAAGCAAAATTGAAATCTGGACAGAGCTAAAAAAACACAATAATGACATAAAAAGCTCAACAAAATTTCTCGTTAATACTCCGTTTGGAGACTTTTAGCATCATGCACTGTCTTTACATTTCGTGGCATGAATTCAACCAAACGCTGACATATGGGTGGATTCTTTTTTCATTACTCTAATAGATGTTCAACAAGTATTTTTTTTCGCAAAGGGGCCCTCATGAAGCCTGTCGTCGACTTAATCCCGCAAGTTCTCAATAATATTATAGTCCGAGGATTGAGGAGAGGTTTCGAGTAGCTTCGGACAATTGAACATTACCACATGCGTGTTTTTCACGATTATGTTTCCATTCATTGACTTTGTATATCTTGAATGTTTGACAAATTCCCATCTATATTCCCTTACACAAATACCATATAATCGGAATGGCATGCATTGTGATTACTGTCAGATTGTGCAGTTGCATAGGTTTTGCGAGCGAAATCTATTGCACTTTATGGTACCTAAATTTCGGGTCCCGGTTCCCTTATCCCCCAGGTGAAATGAAAAAGTTATTTAGCTAGTTCTGAAAAGTACTAATTGAACCTTTTCTTTTGATTCCACACACGACCACCTTCGGATAAAAAACCTTAAACTAAATATAAAATCATCCTTTTCGTTATATGTACATGGACTCACAGATCACACATTCTCATCAATAGATTCAGCAGTTTCAGAGCCAATAAGGGGTGACAGACAAGCATACAGACATAATGGCAGGCAGACGAACATCGAACCGAAACTAATAGAACTAAATCAAACTAAACTAAAACAAAAAGAAAATAATATATCGAAGGAAGAAAAAATGTTTATATGGATAAAATCCGTAAGAACGTGAACGTCTAGTTCAAAAGTGGCATATAAAGCTTTTTTAACAGATTCAACTATTTCCAACAATAAAGCATATGCAACTCTTGTAATATCTTTGTTATCACATTTAATTGCATTATATTATCACTTTTCAGCTGACCATTTCATAATTTTTCTTTTCTGGTTACTATTTGAACTATTTTCTGAAAAATCGCATACACATGTGTGGGATGGTATTTACAGTACACAGTCTATATCAACCGTAATAAAAGTGAAATTTCTGACATTGACATCAATGAATAAATTTGGTTTTTAATATATACAATACATATGGTATGTATGTATTTGTTCGTAATAATATAACGGAATTCTCTCCACTCATAGATGAATGCAATTTTAAGTGGAATCGACTCACGGGTATACGTCGCATAACAAAGATGAAATCCAAATAAATATTTGCCATAATATATTACATTTTATCTGAAGTTTGGTAGAATTAAAACAAATATGTGGAATGGGCCTTTTTGAGAATCGTTTCTCTTGAATAGTCAAGGGTGCAGATTCATAACATTTTAGGTAATTTATTCTAACGCCCGTTTTGGATATCACATTTGCCGGTTAAGTTGCTTTACTGTTATACTATGAAGAACATTGATGAAATGCTCAGTTATTCAGATATGCAGATAACAGTGTTGATTAAGAACACAGTAGTTCATTTCTAGTATTTGTACGGTTAATCTTCCGCTGAATATCTGAAATCAAGTCAGGTGTATGTAAGCAGCTTTGTAACGTCAACTTCTTTATGTTCATTTTAGCTAGTCTAATTAAGTCGGTAGAGCATTTAAAAACCATGAAATAATTTATTTAACTGTCAGAAAGGTGCGGCTAAGCTATGAGATGACATCCGTAATTCATCTGGCACTAATTGAGTTTGCAACGGTTTAGTAGTTTCCTGACTCCGATGTATGATATATGAAGATACCTAATATTGGTTCACTAGTTCAACGCCACAAAATTGAATTGATTTTTGACGGCATGTGAGATTGTGGACTGATAACTCCACTCCATCAAGACAACTCTGTCTGCAGTAAATAATCCTTTCTGCATTCGACAAGGGCACTCCCAAACCCGGCCGATTAAACTTTGGCAAAATAAAGACTTTTTATTTTAATTTAATTTAATTTATGCTGTTCTTAATAAAAATTTAATTTTATTTTATGTTACGTTGTGCATTTTTTAGTTAATTTAGACTATCGGAGATGAACTGTAGTGGCATTAAGGATTCTAAGGCCTGCGTAGCGGGAATAGTGCGACATATCTTTCTGAGCAGAAATCGGTATACCTTGCTGAACAGAAAACAGTATATCATTCTGTTTCAATATACAATTTGAAATTCATTTAGATTTATTCTTCCAACAGACAAGCAGTGGTTTAGCATATACATATAACAACGGAGCAGAGGCTAAACCTATAACTTGACACGAAAGTGACACGGTTGATCAAGAGTATTGACCGGAATAGGGATAGAAGTCCTACAAGGTAATGCCTTGTCTGTGCTGCTCGATAACTAGGATCTTTTACGGCCGACCCATCAAAAACCGTACCAAATCGAAAATATTCCGCGCGATTGCCAGCTCTTTCGCCCTCTATGGATCCAAGTACCACTAAAAGCAATAACCACCGATACATGTTAACTGAAATGAAGATGTTGCATTGGTTCAGTGAGGTAAGTCGCTATGATCATTCCTGAAGTAAGAGCATTCGCGTATTATTCCACTGATACAACTCAACATCGTTATCTCCATTACCGCGAGGCCGCGTTTGTTGTTTTTAGTAGTCGACCAGTACTGAGCGTCATACAGGGCAATAGGACAAACGGAAGATTTTGGGTTCGAGACATTGGTTGATGCGTCTATGTGAAACAATTTCATAGCGCACTGCACAATCGGCGGCGAGTAAGTGTGCTTGAATCGCTAAGTTCAATGATAGTGCTTGTTTTATAAGGGCTGGTTGCGTTACATGAGGCAATCTTTTTTCTTTTGGATAACTGCCTCAAGGTTAGCTTTGTTGAGAGACGATAAGGAAGCATCATCTGCATAGAGTAAGGCAAGAACAACGAGAATTAGCAAATCTGCGCTTACAATACCGTAAAGAAATGAACTGGATTGGAAATACCTTGCACACATTGAACTTTACTCTTCGAATCACAGTGAAGTAATTTACTCCAGGGTGTTTCTTCTTGTATAACCGGGCACGGCGTATTGCGAGAAGACTGAAACCAAACGGAACAAAATTTAAAAGAAAAGTTTTGAAAGATTAGGAAGGTTTTAGGAAAACATACAAATGAACGGCCGTTGAATTTCCTATATTATTAAGATACTGATAAGGCATTATCTGTTTCATGCATAAAAAGGGAGATTTCACACACTGCAGCAATTATAGAGGTATCATGTTGCTGAGTACCATCTATAAGATATTCTCCGCTATCTTGCTAGGCTGGATAGCCCCATACGCCCAGAACATCACTGTCCCATACCAAAGAGGCTTCACTCCAGGCGAATCAGCAACAGATCAGATTTTCTCTCTGCGGCACGCGATGGAAAAACTGTTGGAATATGGACAACAGTTGCACCATCTATTCATCGACTTTAAAGCCGCCTATGATAGCATAGCCAGGGTAAAACTGTACACGGCCATGAGAGAATTGGGTATCCCGACGAAATTAATAAGACTGACTACGCTGACCCTGACCAATGTGCGAGGCCAGATAAAAGCAGCAGGATTACTCTCAAGACCATTCGACATCAACAATGGTCTACGACAAGGGGATGCCCTATCATGCGTCCTCTTTAACCTGGCCCTCGAGAAAGTGATTCGTGATGCTGAGGTAAATGCAAGAGGTACAATCCTCTTTAACTCCACCCAACTACTGGCCTATGCTGGCGATATCGACATCATGGGAAGAACCACCTGAGACGTACAAACTGCTTTCATCCAGATCGAGCAGGCGGCGATTAAGGCGAGATCTTGGGCTGCACATCAATGAAGGCAAGACAAAATATATGGTGGCAACGTCAGCACCGAAAACCAACCAACCAACAACATCAAACCGCACTGGTCAAACGGGAAGAATAAAAATAAGAGGATAGAACTTTGAGACCGTTGACAATTTCTCCTATCTAGGGTCAAAAATCGCAACCGATAACAGCTACGATGATGAAATCCGCGCACGGTTGTTGTCAGCCTACAAAAACTGTTCCGCTCGAAACGTCTCACCATAGGGTCAAAGCTATTACTGTACAAGACAATGACTTTGCCAGTCCTCATGTATTCCTCGGAAACCTCAGGCAAGCAAGAAAAATTGCTGACTCTTGGCCACGTTCGAGAGAAGAATCCTCTGAAGAATTTTTGGCCTCCCTACATGAGGATAGGCGATTCCGTAGCCTACACAATCACGAAATCTATGAGCGATATCATGACCGTCCGTGGATAAAATCCGGCTCAATAGGTTACGGTGGGCGGATCACTTGTGGATGAGGACGATCCAGCCCGGAAAGTTTATAAGGGCAATATCTATGGTAGAAAAAGAAGACGAGGCAGACCTTGCCTAAGATGGAGCGATGGCGTAGGCTAGGACGCCAGACAGCTTTTAGGGATATAGAATTGGTGGACTTCGGCCCAAAACCGGGACGTCTGGAGTTCCTTATTAAGGCAGGCCTAGACCGGAAACCGGTTGTTGCGCCGTTGATGATGATGATGATTAAGATACTACTTTTCACAAAAATGAAAATATATAGTCAAAGTGGAAACTGCAAGTATTGAAGCTACAAATATCACATAAAAAATAAATAGCTTTTAAAATATCCTTATGAAGACAAGTCGGGCGAAAAAAAACGCAAATTAAAAACGAGTTCTGGTTAACAAATTTGAGCGAAGAAGCACTCACTGGGCAGATAATGTTAAACTGTGATAATGCGGGTCCCACTCTCAATTACAACGCGAAAATAACGTTGTTATGGCTTAAACTACAAAGATAGAAATCTACAGTAAAAAGGGATCAAAGTCTTATATCAGGGAGGAATGAAAGGAGGGAACTTATCCGAATTAAGCCGCAAAGTCCAGAGACCAATATTAGCTTCGTGGTTTCGATATTTGCACAAAATGGTAAGTTCAATTTCGACTGCTGAATTTTGGACCGCATGAAGATCAACAATGAAGTTGGAATGCCCTAATGGTTAGAATGCCAATCTATCACAAAGGAAGTTCGCGGTTCCAGCCCCACACTGCCATCTAAAATTTCATTACCGTATCTAACAACTGCAAAGCTTGCAAACTTACTTTCCAGTTGTTAGATTCATTCGTAACGTAATTCCAGACGTTCCTTCATATATTTCCAAACTCCAAACCATACATGTGTATTCACATATTGAAGACATCATTATTATGATAATTCTAAAAAATATTTTCCATTATCGCTTACGGGTGCGTAAATTGGAAATTGGAAACTTTGACCTATTATAACTTTGTTAGTAACAACAGGAATAGTAGGACTTCCTTGAACTGTAATTATGCACTGAATTATTTTTTATGCCCATAACAAAAATCAGTTGCACCATATTTTCATCAACTACCAGGCCGCCTATGATACCGTAGTCACTGTAAAACTATACACGGACACAAGAGAATTCAGTATCCTGATTAATAAGACCAACCGTGACCGATTTCCGAGGACAGACAAAAGCAGCAAATCACTATCAAATCACTCCACCCTCAAGAACGGAGTAAGACGGGATTCCCTATCATGCATCCCCTTTAACCCGGCCCTAGTAATCGGTAATGTTACAACTACTGGCCTACGTTGACGATATTGACATTGGTTTCATCAAAATCGACAAGGCTTCGTAAGATCGTGGACTGCACATTAAAGAAAGCATGACGAAGTACATAGTAGCGACGCCTGCATCAAAAACAAAAGAACTAACAATATCAAATAGCACTGCGAGGTGGGAACAGCAAACATAAGAGAATATGCCCATCCTCATGTAGGTATTCCTCGGGAACTAGGATGCTTAGTGAGAAAAAGTGCAAACTGTGCGTTCGAGGGAAAAATCCTCTCAAGTATTTTTGACCCCCTGAATGGACGATTCCGTAGCCTACATAACGATGAAATTTGCGAGTGGATAAAATCCGACCGCGTTTGGCGGATCCCCTAATCCGTATGGGTGAGGATAATCGAGCCCGGAAACTGTATAAAGGCATCTATGGTAGAAAAAGAATACGAGGCAGACACTGCGTAAGATGGAGCGATGGTGAGGGCAAGGACAGATTTTAAGGATATCAAATTGACAGTCCTCGGCGCAAAACCGGAATGGTTGGGGTTCCTTACTAAGCATATCTACACTGGATACTGGTTGTTGCCCCATTGATGATGATGATGATAATGATGGGTTTGAATAATCTTCATAATTTTATTTGAAATTGGGCAATGTAGATATTTCAATATTGGCATTGTGGTAACTTCTATTAACCTGCAAGCTACAAGTCTGGTAGTTTTTTATTTGCGACATCGCATCAACATTTAGGAGTTGGTTGGATTGCTGAAAAATGATTGATTGATATTAAAATAAATATTTCTGAAATCGGTTTCAAGAGAAACTTTCATTAGTTGGAAATATTGCCAGAAAGAAGCGTCACTGGTAATTGCATGTCCCAATGGACAAAATTTAATTTTACAAGTCAAGAATAAGGACCTACTCTATCTTCTGTAAGGCCAGTTATAATAACGCATAGTTATACACTACCACATATAAATTCATCTTCGCATATACAGTATGAATCGAAAATCGAATATAAATATATTCAATTGATTGCGTCTAAATTAACGTCATTGATGACTTTTAAATTAAAACCTTAGAAATACTACATACCTCTGGCAGTGCTAGGCAAGTACAAAACAAGCTGCATGATGCTAAATATATTGCAAACACTCTCATCTTGTAAAATATCCAAAATCTGTAAAGAAAGCAAGGAAAACGTCATTATTCGAGTCGATAATGAAAAATTATATGCGTAAATGAAAGAAAATTAAGAAACTTACAATTACGTATAAACGTCAAAAACTTTCATTTTCTTTACGATTGTGAAAATGTATCTAGGTTACTGTACGCTCTTGCACAAATAGCTTTTACACTAAGTAATTTCAAGTGTAAAAAATGTACTATATTGCATCAAGTGCATGTAAAATTTGTAATTTGCTTAAATATAAAATGCATAATTTCATAGCCATTCATATCTCAAAGATTTGCTTCACTTGCATCTACTTCAAATTGTTCAGTAGATTATTCTGTTCCTGCTAATGGTGACGGAGGAAAAAAGTTGGCCGCATGTAAATTACTTTCTAACATAAATTTAGAAATGCAATAAAATAACTAACGTCCGTAACATATATTGCAAAAAAAACTTAAAAACAAAAACAAACTTTAAGTAAATTGAAATGACCACTTCACCGATTTTACGTAATCCTTAAGAGAAATATTTCGAAGCCTTGCCGGGCTGGTGACTATAATAATTATTTTTTTATCGTACGACCTGTATCTTGCATTTAGATTTATGTTAGAGTTTCCAAACGGTTTGACGGCGTTTATTTTGAATGGCGAAGTGATTTTTGTAAATCTGTTTTGTTTTGTAAATCTGTGTTAATATTGGGACAAGGAAAATCCGAACTACTATACACCGGGTTATTGCTTTATGTTTAGTTTGTCTCTCTTATTGTAAAGATCGATATTCATTCTTAATTTTAGTTGTAATCTCACGCGATGAATGCAGAAGTAAAATTGACGTATAAAGCCGTTTTTGAGCCAGAAAAACTAGCCATTAAAAGAGGTTGACGACTACTGATTTTCAGATAAATTTTACGAAAATAGATACCAACATCGTCATTACTATTACCGCAGGCGTAAAATATTCATAATATTCAGTCAGATATTGTGTCACATCTAGATCTGACTGCATGCACAGATACCGAAGCTGCTTAGCGTAGCAAATACTCAGTGAAATAGTAAAAGTATTCCAAGAGATTGTTGCGCTAATGACTCTCCAGCACTTGTAACAATATTTTCACCTGTGGTGATTTTTTCGATTAAAACAATATTGGTAAAGGCCGCCGGACAAGAATGGCTTAATTCATTCTTATTTAATTTGGGTGAGGTTGAGTGAGTACCTCGATGTTGAATAGGATTATGTATCTATGAAAGTAATGTTATGAGAGTAGAAAGAAATCGAAAGTAATACATTGTGCGGCGGGTAAAATTGGAATAAAGTAATCTGGATATTTATTATTAAATCCTAAATTTATTTTGATTTCATACATAGAAAATCAATTCGGTCCTTATTGAATTAAAAATTCCTCCACTGCAAAATATTTTCAGTTAATGATGCAAGAAAAATTTCAATTATTAATTATATTATTTTTCTGATATTTGACATTGAGATTATTAAAGTGGTTTGCTCGCATAATGGAGATGGGTTGGTATCATGCGATAAAATGGTACTATTAACCCGGAAGCTGAAATGCAGATCACAAACAGCTTTGCAGAAAGAAAAAAAAAACAATAAGGAAAGTTTGCATTATACTTATCGAAAAATTGGCGGTAGGATCCATTAAGATCTACAGGAATGCATAAGCTGCTGGTTAATAAAAATAGGTGAAGGATTAAGGATTATTACAGTTTGTTCTTGTGTAGAAAGTCGAAAATTTTATTATATAAATTTATTCCAATTAGTCTTCACAAAACAGTAAAGGAATTGCGATGAAATATGTCAAGTAGCTGAATGAAGTAAAAAATTCTGCAGGCAGCACAAAAAAGTTGAAAACCAAGGTAATACTGAAATGATAAACATAATGGGTTGAAATCTAGGTTAAAATAACCATCGAATAGGAAACTTAGATAAGGCGAATGCGGGTATCTTCAATTACGATGCCAGCAAGTCATTGAATAGAAAACTTTGGTATATAAATTGTAGCGGAAGATATACGCAAGGGCAAGCCAAGATCCGCCAGAAAGGATAACTCCAGCACATAGAAGATAGCTTAAATGGGAATTTCAAGACGTTTGAGATTCTCGGCGAGATGAAACAAAGGCAGGATTGCAGCACAGCTCCTTTGTGTAATGATGCGGCAGGCAATCTTTTGGGGCAACATGGACCCGATCCACGTTCTACTAAACACTATGATAAAATGTTCACGCATCAAAGTACCGCAGACGCTTCCACGGTCTGTCCCACCACTCACGCTAGAACAAATCATGGGTGCAATAAGGATTGGACCCAATAACGCACGATGAAAATCATGCTCATACGTTACTGATCACAATTTAACCGGAGTATCTATAACGAAAGAAGGGAACAAAAATATAATATGTCCCCTTTATTAAAGATTTGTCTAAAACACAACTTTTTTAAAATCGGTTCACTACCGGTTTTTTCATCATTGGGAGTTGGAAATGTTCAAAACCTATTACTGGCTCCTGCAGTTATGTGAGACTCTTATTCACTAAAACCACCTCCTCCTTTTTCCACTCTCTGCTGGGACTGGATCGGTACGTAACAGCGACATATTATGGTTCTGTCCCCTTTCCATTTCCATTGCAAACCTTGCTGTCTACGTTATTGATGAATAGTTTTCAGCTCCTTTTCAACTTGGTTCCAAGCTTCCGTTGACTCCAGCATGGACTTAACAATATTTTCGGGTGTTGAGCGTCTGTCTATGACCGCCTCCAATGTAGTTGGGAGAACGGTAAATGTGGACGATTACATTACCACATCTTAGAAAATATGATAACTCGTCGTCACCAACTCGATGTAGATAAGCATGATAACCTCTATGTCAAATTAACGTAAGAACTTCATTGGGTCATTCCCCGTGGCTTCTTCTAATCCATCTTTCAATGACGTCTAATGCGGTTTAAATTTTTGGGTTGAGGGGGGTCCCCAAATACAAAGTAATAATTAACCAAATTTGTCGCTTTTGAACAAATTTACTACAATCAAAGACTTTGAATGTCAGTATCACATTAAAGTCAGTAGCCTAACACAATACATACATATACAATACGGGCTAGGTATAGATGGGACAAATGTCCGCGTAAATATTATTATATAAGAAATTCGCAAAACCTTTCATATCTGAAGCGTTTAGCTTTCGATTTTCCGATTTGTTAAACCTAACAAGTTCTGCAAGAAAATCGTCACACTCTTTGATACTTGTATAATTCAAACAGACTTAGGAATGTATAGATTATTTCATCCTGCTCAAAATATTCCCGGAACGCCACCTTTCTTTATTTCCTTGCATGTCAAAACTGACGCTCATTACCCCGCGGTTGAATTTGAAGCGGAGCTCCCTCGTTCAAAACCCAAAACCAAGCGTAAATCCACTAAGTTAAACTTCCACAAAGCCAATTTTGACGGTCTGAACTCAGCTTTAGCGTCTTTCAACTGGGTACATATATTAAGCAACTCATCGTGTGATCAAGCTCTAAACACCTTTTACAATATCCTCTCCGATCGCCTCCCCTGTTATCTCCCTTCTTCCCCTCCCTGCCTACGTTGGTACCCAACTTGGATAACAACGGAAATTCTTATTAAGATTCGTTTGAAACATACACTGCGGAAGAAGTGCCGGGCTTCTAAGAATGACGCCGAGCCTGCTCACTTTAAGGCTATACGCTCTACTGTGAAGTCAATGATCACAAGAGCGCGTAAAAGGTACTTATTGAGCGTCGAAGGCGCCCTTGCCCGCGATAACTTAAAACCCTTTTGGTCTCACATTCGCAATTCTCGTAATCCAACTCAATCTCTCCCTTCTTCTATCAGCTTCACTGACTCCACTGCCAACTCCCCATAACGATCCTGCGACCTTCTCTGCACCTACTTCTCTTCAGTGCTTTCTCCCTTGAGCCCTCCACCATCTACACTTCTCATAACTGCAGGCTCCTCCGAATTTCTAGCCATTCCTCTCCTTACGCCTCTTTCCTTGGTTGAGTTCCTCATTGGTAATCTTGACTCCAATGTCGGAACTGGCCCCACTGGGCTTCCTAATCTCTTCCTCCTTAACTGTAGAAAACACATTTCCCTCTCTCTGAGTATAATCTACAACAAAAGTCTTGCTGTGAACTACCGCCCTTGTTTTCTCGCCTCTTGCTCCAAAATCCTAGAAAGATCCGTCAATGACTGCTTGATCGCGCACTTCGGTCACCTCATTGTCAAAGAGCAGCATGGTTTCGTAAAACATAGATCAACGGCTTCAAACCTTCTAGCCTTTACCAACTTTGTTGCTAAATTCTTGAACTCACGATAGGAGGTACATGCTATTTATACCGATTTCTCCCAAGCCTTTGATCCCATTAACCACAACATTCTCCTCTCTAAACTTTCATTACTAGACTTCCCTCCTCGTCGCCTCGTCTCATAACACACGTAGTGCGGACATTTTTGATGGACCCTTCGCGGAGCTCCAGATTTACTTCCACTCTCCGATCCCCAGGCTTTGCCGGCCCTACAGCCTACAGTCCTTTGACTCTATTTCCCTCTCCAGCTTTAAGCATAAAATAAGCCATTCACTTACTCCTCCTCTGAGGACAATATGTAATAAGGAATTTGTTTTCTGTGTATTATCCTCATTAAACAAATAAATAAATAACTAAATCAAACCGTACTGGTCGCACGGTTGTTGTCAGCCAACAAAACCTATTACAGCTTACAAAAACTGTTTCGCTCGAAACATCTCACTAGAGGGTCAAAGCTCTTACTGTACAAGACAATGATCTTGCCAGTCCCCATGTATTCCTCGGAAACTTGGATTCTTAGCAAGAAAAATTGCGAACTCTTGGTCGCATTCGAGAGAAGAATCCCCCGGAGAATTTTTGGCCCCCAACATGAGGATGGGCAATTCCGTAGCCTACATAACGACGAAATCAATGAGCGATACCATGACTGTCAAAATCCGGCTCAATAGGTTATGGTGGGCGGAAAGTCTATAAGGACAATATCTAAAAAGAAGACGAGGCAGACACTGCTTGAGATGGAGTGATGGCGTAAGTCAGGACACGAGACAGCTTTTAGGGATAACGAATTGGTGGGCCTCGGCGCAAAACCGCAGGCCTAGACCGGATACCGGTTGTTGCGCCGTTGATGATGATGATATTAAAAACAAGTTGGAAACCGGAAGCTCGCAGCTCCAGGTGTGAAAGGTTTTGCTGAAGTAAGAATAATTGCGTACATGATGGTACCATTTTTATATAGATAGTGGCCTATTTGCATTGAAAGAAATCTGAAAGAGGAAAAATTGACCTACTATAACTTTCACAATTGTAGTAGGATTTCCACCAAACTTTCCAATATGATGCTTTGTATAAAAACCTATTTTTAAGAATCTTGGATGAAAATTTTTTCGAAATATACCATTATTAACTTTATGTGAACAGGTTTTGTAACGGATAGTATTTTGGGGCCTAGATACCACGTGCACGGGCACCAATATTTTTTTCAGATTTTTCGGTTGAGTAGTTTCTAAGAATGGAACCTTAAAGAAATTGATCCCTTTCGCACCCCGGTACTCCTTTCATTTGCAACCAATAAGGAAACTAATATCTAACGAATTGTACTTAATTGAGACCTTTCAATTGATACTCCATATTCTGCTTACAGTGAAAAAAAGATTGTTCCACTCTTTTATGATGCGCAACATGCTATGGCCACATTTGAAATGGGGACATTCGTTACATTTATGACGACAACGTTACGATGGTGGCATTTTCTATAGTTTGGTCATGAAATCTGCACTAAGAATATCTCGCTAACGAAAATGGATCTGAACTTCCATGTCAATGGGGAATGACTCAAATGCCAACCGAAACAACGGCGACAAACTCGCTTTAGACCAGCCAACTCCGCTGCTGATCAGGACTGTCCAAGAAGAATAAAGCAACTTATTTCAAATAGAACTAATCATGACCCTCTTACATAGATACATATATTGAGCCCAATTCCTTTCTTTTTGCAAACTGCCACCTTAACCAACTTTCGCTATTTACTACCCGCATAAATGTCTGTTGTGAAAACGCACCCCCCAATATTTGACAATTGGTACAATCGTTTCAGAATAAATTATGTGGGGCAACTAGGCAAATATACGGACAGTATCTGTTTCAATAAGGTTCTGTTGTACTAAAACCACTGAAACAAAGCACATATCAACATAATTATATAGCATGATTCTACAAGTTTTGGAGGCATACTTATATTTCCGGCATTAGCAAATATCTCTATCATTAACATATGATGAACTGTCAATGTCTGGTTTATTACACGCCAATGCACGAAAATTGTTAGTTCTCTACCATGCGCGTCCCAGAATTTCTTCAGAGTTTTAGACTGCACACCTTGATAGTCAAATTAACTGCTTCGTCTATGTGCGAGGATTTTTTTAAAGGTCAGACAACATTTTTATTTATAAATAAGAAGCAAAAAAAAAATCTTAACCTTAATTGGCACCTGAATGAGTATGAATAAGGATCAAAAAGAAAGCATGTCGTATCTAGCCGTTTCGTTGTATATATATATACTTCGTACCTGGATGAAAGCACCAGCGGTCTATTTTTGCAAATGGACCAAAACGGTGATAGAATGTTCTTCCTCGCTTGAAAGGAAGCAATCACAATACCTAGTAATTAGGTATAAAATGTACCCTACTTAATGAAAATGAGGAGAAGTTTAAGGTCCGGTTTCGATAATTAGCTAACCGGGTCGGGGTTGATCCGTGTAAACCCCGATTCGGTTAGCCAGCGTCGAAATTGCTAATCGTGTACCAACTCCAAGTCTACACGCCACGATGATTAAGAGCATGTTGTAGATTCTTAGCCGGGATCCAATAGGTTCTCACCTTTATACTAATTAGTGAGTGTAACAGTTATTCAATGTTTAATGTAATGTGAAGAATGGAGCTGTACTAGAATGTCAACAATTATGCTTGAACATAATAAATCGTACTAAAAATCATAAATTGTACTAATATCATGGCATTGCTCAATCGCTACATCAATGGTTAGCTTGCTTTGGCTCAGACTTCATATAATATTTAATATAGATATACAATATACAGCACTTCCGTGGCTACATGAAATATTGTATGCTGAAAACAAACAATTTCAATTGAATTGTTTTGGTTACTGCATCTTATTATTGTTTCAAAGTATACGTTATTGGATATACGATTTTGTGAAAGTAAATCTAGGATACAACGTAGGTATGAAGTTGCTCGCTTAAATCTTTTGTTTTAATTCTATTCCAAATAAGCTCTATATTGTGCACCCATGTAATTTGAAGGTTTACTTTTGTATACATTGTCATTAAAATATCCTAGGTCAAGATTAATCGACGTTCTCAACAGTGTTTGCCAACCTGATTTTGGGAGAGGGAAAATTTGATTAAATGAATTTTTCTTGCTCAATTAATACGAAACTATATTTAAAGGGCAGAAAGTTATATTATTGAAAAAATATATCTTCACTGAATGTGCAAATGTTGAAATATAACAAAGAATCTAAGTAATTTCGGTGAAAAGAAGTATCAATGCACAAAAGAATGGAAGTAAATTTATCAAGCTATGGAGAAAACAAAAAATTTTATAGTTTTGAAATAATTTGATCTGCAACGGAGTTCCGGATAATATCAATCATCAACAAAATCGAAAACAGAGATTTTTAAAGCCTTATTAGTGCCATTTTATTACTGCAATTAAGTATCATTTCACACTGGCTCTCTTCTCTCTAAGAGCTCCTGCAAGTGGTGTAAAGGAAATTAAAATTAATTGATCGCCTATCTCCTTTCAAAAATATTGCATACCAGGAATGAGGTTACTTCTCCGGAAATCCATCCAAGCCAACTTAACGAGTATACTAATGCTCAATAAGGAAGTAATTAAAGTATCACTAATACCTAACTTACTCCCGTGTTTCCTTGTGAATTAATTACTGCAGTGTTAATACAATCAAGCCTATCAGATTGAACTGTTTGAAATGAATTAAACCACCTTTTAGTGTATCTGAACATCAAAGCGCTAATCATTATCTATTTCCATCTCTTCTTTCAACCATATGGCCTTTCTGTAGATTACAGTCATAGTAAAGAAAACGTTGCCTTAGGAAATCCATAATTAACATTTTACATGTGAGATGTTTTACATCACCGTAATATTAGATAGTAAACAAATTGCCAAATAATTGATCGCTAAGAGCATCCATGGAAGTTAACCCGTAAGTTCGTAATCGTTACTAATCGCTTAAAACCGCCCCAAAACATTGAATTCGTGAGGTAGATAACAGTGACAGGTGGAGAAAGTCTCCATAGACCGAATTTTAAATGATGTAATAGAATTTTTCATGGTGATGACCAAATAATAAAAGTATAAAAATCAATGAAGAAATTGAAACATGATTCTTAGGTTTTTTGCCCCTTTGAATTATTAGATGTTATGGTAGCAAAGCGCAAAAAATTATATGTTGCGTGAATCTAAGATTGTAATCAAGTTCAATATATCTGCAAATTTGACTTGATCATTTAGTCATTCTCATAGCTTGGACGACTGGAGATTTTTCAGACAGTTGTAATGACTTAAGGCTTTTGAATTGCATAATAAATAAATTAAATTGCAGATTATTTTCGAATTCATTTGAAGACATTTCTTCAGAATTTATTAATCTGGTATTATACTATTCTTGATTTAAAAGTAGCAAATCGTTCTTGAACTGCTGGAGAAATTTTGAAAGCATTTAAATTGTAACCTGTTTTTAAATCTCGGTTTATTTATTTTTTTTAATGTTCCAGAGATAAGAGGTATTATTTATACATTTACTACATTAATTTTGCGTCTTTGTTTCATAACATCATCTGAAGTGTCTCCATTGAATTGCATGCCAAAACTCATGATCGAATCGCTATCAGTCACTACAGTCATTCATATTATTGATTGATTAAGAACCTGTTCTACGTGCAGACTTCAGAATTTTTCGTTTAAAAAGACAGACTAAAGGGTGCTTAAATAAATGAAAAGAATTATCCTACTAGTACTGGAACCTGAAATATAAAATATGATATTACGCGAGGTTTAAATGCAATGGACGCAAAGCTAAAATGGAAAAACAAAAAAATACAAGCTGCAGCACGTGCGTACAGCGAGAGAAAATTATTAAAAAAATCAAAACTAAAGATAAATTCAAAAATCATATTAAAGATAATCATGACTAATTGTAAATTATAATGCTGCAAATTTAAAGAAAATAAACATAACGAAAAGAGGAAAAAAAAGTCACACTCCCAAGAGTTCTAAGGGTCACTTAGTATTCCGCTTCTTCTGGAATTGAATGATAAAAAATAGACAAATCCACGGACAACAAACGGAAGCAAACTAAATACTGTAAAGATTTCATAAGCTTTGGATACAATCCCTTTGTTGAAATCAAAAATATCCAGCTGATTCCGTAAATATATATGCGTACAGCAAAGACATGAAAAGCGATAAATTTAAAAAGGTGATATTTGTTTCCAACATCCAAGTATTAAAGAATCGTTAGACCGCTTTACGTAGTTGTTATTTGGATTCAGCAGAAACCTTTCAACTAGTGCAAATGTGTAGTACCGCAAACCTATAGGATAACCGACTATTTCTCGTTATCACTCGAATACAGATATTTCCCATCCTTTCGAACAAAACGCATAAACGTGTATGAAGCCACGATAAGTAAGAGGAGAAAAAGTAAAAATAGAATATCTTCTCAAGGGTTGACCCCAAAGATCGGTAACTTTGCCTTCTTCCCTGGTTCTTCGCTGCAGCTCCAGTCTTTCTACGACATTTAAGTCAATTTCGTCTTTATGATATTCTCTACAAGCTGTGGCACTGCCAGACAAATGTGATTACTCACATTCGTTTGGTAAATCAGCATTTGAACAATTTTTCTAACTTCAAAAAATCCACGAGACGTGCATCGAGGAATATCCACAAACTGACGCAACATTATTTTACTGAAAATTTTCAAAGACCGGATCTTTAAACAAAAATACTGAGTGCAACCTATTTGATGAATCCTTTTCGATTTAGAATTCTTTATATCGAATGTTCACGCAGAAAATTATCAAAAATTCTTTTCAAAAAAACTGTACAAATCGCACTTTGTTTTTGTTTTGCTATTTGTGATTGCTTTCTGTAGCCAAATCCAAGGATGAAAGCTTCAGGTATAAAGACTTTGTATTCATCTTATGTGAGAAACTTCTTATGCTAAGAAGACAAAATATTTCTCCATATTTTGCCAAACTCCAAGATTCACATATGTATCATACATGCATATCAAAGACATGAATATTGTGCTCATCCTAACTAAACAAAAATTGCCTATTACCACGTGCCCATACATACATATATATGTACGCACCTAAATTGATTTGACACAACTTCATGTATTTCCTCTTTACTCCGTGCACAAAAGCATACATATATGTATGTAAATTAAAAACCGCTGGTACTAACGTACCCACACGTCTATCATATTGGTTACTAGCTACAAGCGTCATTAGCACATACATATCTCTGCCTCGAGTAATTGACTTTGATATGCAAATAACTAAAAAAAACCAAATAGCGTCCCCATGGACCCTGCCGTTCATACAAATTCAGCTTTCATGACGATGACGTCATATACGTTTTAGAGAGCAATAAATTTTCACGAATTCCATAACTTTGTCAGCAATAGATGCCTGTAAACTTCAACAAATAATTTTCTGTATTATTGACACCTACTATTAAGATGAACTTATGGAGAGTTTCCCATTAATTTCTAAAACATGAAAATATAGTATTATTAACTTTTTTTGTGCAATTATCGAGGTGGGATGCATTTTATTGTGTCTTTTTTCAGATTATTTGGCTGGATAGTTTCTGAGAAAGTGACCCGATAACAGAAATAAGATCAGTTTCAAGAAGTACCGACCGAGCCCTTTCATTTGATACCATACCATAAAACATGCCCATATCTATGAAAAAAAATGTACTCCCCCTTTCGCATGAATGGAAATCCACCAAACTCAACACAAAATTGTGCCGCTCGCTATATTTAAAGGGATTCACAGTCTATAACTTCTCACCAAATTTCGTGGAAATTGGTTCCCTCATTTCCGTGTAAATCGGTTGTGATAGATAGGCAGATTTTGAATCGATTTTAATAAGGTATTGTTTCGTGTCCGGATAGCTGAGTGGTTAGAGCACAAGGCTGTCGTACGGAAGGTCGCGGTTCAAATCTCATTGGTGACAGTGGAATTTGTATCGCGATTTGACGTCGGATACCAGTCGACTCAGCTGTGAATGAGTACCTGAGTCAAACCAGGGTAATAATCTCGGGCGAGCGCAATGCTGACCACATTGTCTCCTACAGTGTACTGTAGTGTACCGTTACGGTCTTGAATGAAACACACACTTCAAGGCCTAGATCCAATATGGATTGTTGCGCCAACGATTATTATTATTATTATTGTTTCGCACAGAACCTTAAAACCTGTTTCTTTTACACTTCTCAAAAACTTTCTTTTCGCGCCGGTCTCTTCCTTTTCCTTTCTATCGGTTATTCCCAAAGACAAAAAGGAAAACTCCAAAACTTCTTTTCGCCACGATCGCCATAAATTGTATTTTCCCGTGCCGAACGTACGCTTTAGGGTTTCGGGGAGTTAAAGGGTAAAAGAGCTCTGTGAAAAAAATTTGCAAACAATAAAACGATGGTATATAAATTAAAATCCAGGGTAAACTAGGAATATGAAAGAAGGATAATAGGCACTAGCTAGAAGAGAAAGAAGACATTATGCACAGAAACAAATGGATCCTCACCTCAGCTCGTTGCTGGATAAAAGGGAACGAAATGCGTTGCATGCTGCGATACCGTGGGCACTGCAGCATCCATACGTATTGACGGTTACTAAATCCTGTAGAAGTGATAAACCCACAGCAGCAAAAGAGCTGGATCAATGCTGCTGGGGAAAGGGTGACGTATTTTAACTCTAGAAGGGAAAATTTGGTGAATTGATGCACATTGTGACAAAGTGAACCTAAGTGTAACTGCAGGAACTGAAGGAACAGGTATTTTTGATAACGTATTACGAGAAAATTTACTGGTGATTGCCAGTCAGCTTATGTACGCCAAGGACTATAATGGCGGGTTAAGAGGTGCGACGGGAGGAGGATAAGCAATCTACAATATTCTTTGCAGCGCTGCGTATGGCGGATAAAATGACTAATCATCATAGTATGCAGATTGAAATCGCTTCTTCGAGAACAAATGAAATCATATTTACCATCAATGCCCTAACGCCATTGAATTGGGCGGTCTCCCTGTGAAACTTTTCCTTTTCCTACTACTGTGCCGAGCTTGGAATTGAAGAAAGTTCGTGATTCATGTAGAGGGAGGATTATATTCCAAATGTCACTATAACTTATACTATGTGAGAATTGAGAGTATTTAACAATTTCGAAAGAAGTAAACTTTTTACTAAACTTATTTCCCAAAAGCTCTTACTGGTGTAAACAATCTGAGGTTTAATTGCCTTCGTTCATTCACTACGTATTATCCAACAAAAGCACGTCCATTTCTCATCACTCCCCATGCATAACATTACGATTAAATAAAAATTTACCTGAAAATCACCTCAGCAATTTGGGTATTTTATAAAAAAATATAGAGAAAAATGATGACGATTTTTACTATTTCGGTGCTGCCCATATGGGCTAAGCGAAATAGCTCGAAAATATTTACTTAAATGGCGGGAAGTTCCTATCTATCAGGCTATCATTGTATGGTGGTATCATGTTAAATGAAGGTAATATGTTCAAAAGGAGAACTTAATTTTGCACCAATCCAGCTAGAAATATAAAGAAGAAATATTGTATCGCATACAAAGACGTCTTTCACAGTCAGCATAGATCTTCGATAAATTCTTGGATTCAAGTGAATTTTTTAAACCACTTAACTCTGCTCGCTTAACTTTTTTTTTAAGACCATCACTTTTTAATGTACCAGTACTTAAAAAAATCATGTGCGACTTGAGAATCCATGCTATCTGCCTGAATTAGTGAGCAACGACTTGAGAAGAAATGGGGCAACCGCATCTGTCGGACGGAATAGAATAGAAGATATTTTAACACCGGACCCTTAACCAAGGACTCCGTTGCTATCTTCGTTGCAGTAAGAGCAATCGTTAACTTTATTCGGAAAAGCAAATTCGAGGTTCCTCCCACACAATCCACTTTCGTTAGTTCAATCAACAGCCGAACTACAACCAGAACATTTTAGAAAATAATAAGGTCCCAAGGCAGGTTATTGAACAAAGCCGAGGATAATTCGCCAAGTAATGATGGATGCTTATTCTTGAACGTGACTCTCGGAACAGACTCGAATGGTGCGACCCGTCCATTTCAATGAAATGGCATATATCTCCGCCTGGAATATGGTCGTCCATTTTCCGAGGGGTCGGGCTAGTTCTATAATCGGATTCCCCGAGAACACCCCTGCGTCCGATCTGCCCTCCATGAATGATCCGTCGGTGAAGATTATTAAGTCAGTAATTTGAAAGGACTCATGGCCATTTGTTGACTATTTTTCTCTTTCGGTGATTACGGTCGTGTATGTCTTTTCAAAAACGAATCTGGAAACCATATGATCAGTCGGCATGAGAGCTACCGGATGTTTGTCAAAGAATTTCCAGATAAACGCATGGCCGTTTGATTGGCCGCCTTTCCACACTCCAATGGTATCGACTCTATATGCGTCATTGGTTGCTTTCCATTTTACCTCCAAGCGAACGGGGTTAAAATTTAGGATAGCTTCAAGTGCCGCAGTCCGGGTTGTACTCACTGCTTCAGTAATACTTACGCAACTAAGCCTCTGAATCTGCTTTATCAGCTTCTTGCTGTTAGCAAAGTTCAGTCTCGGTCACCAGACGATGCATGCATACATCAAAATGGGATTTATTATGGATATATATCCGTATATCCGTTTTGGTGAAAGTCCCCACGTCTTACCTATCGCATTCCTACAGCACCAAAGCAGTCTGTAGGATTTCTGATATTGTTCCTGAATATGGTGGTTCCACGTGGTGTGTGTGAACATAACTAGTCTAGTCTTCCTAGTGTTCACCGTGAGTTCATTGTGGAGGCACCAACTGTGGATTTCATGTAGAGTTGCATTCGAGCGGTCACATACTGTGTCCGCAAACTTGCCGGTAATTATTACGGTTAGGTCATCGCAAATGCTTGTGCAAAGACTTTGTTGTCCTCCAGGAGCCACAGCAAGGTATCCATTACCAAGAGCCATAACAGTGGAAAGAAAACACCTCCCTGTGGGCAGCCCCAGAGACATCCTCCTTCAATAGACTTCTGACCCACCGATATATAGATTTTCTCTACTCTAGCATGTGAAGGATCCAACTGATTAGCAGCAGTTCGATTCCATGCAGTCTCGCCGAATCACAAATTGCCGTGAATTATTGGATTGAAGGCGCCTTCGACGTCCATGAATGCGCCTACGGCGTACTCTTTTTCAAACGTGGCCTTTTCAATGTTTGCCGTAAGTTCATGGAGTGCTGTCTCCGTGGATTGGCCTTTGTGGTAGGCGTGTTGCCTATGGTGAGGTGGCCACTTAGGAATGTGTGTATCCCTTATGAACCGATCTACTAGTCTTTCTAGTCCTTTTAGCACAAAGGACGTTAGACTGATCGGTGCGTCTGTGAGGCGCGTTTCCCTGGTTTGCAAATGAATAAAACCTTCACATAACGCCAGTTAATTGGAATATAAGCGTGTGCTAGGCATGCGCGATATATATTCCGAATATGTAGACCAAGGGCATCCATTCCCTCTATTACTAGCGCAGGAATAATGTCATCCGGACCTACAGACTTGTATCTATGGAACGAGTTAAACGCCTATTTTACTCGTTCCAGTGATACTACTTTGCGTGTCAGATTCCAGTCTCTCGGTTGAGGGCTATATGCACTTGCTAGCCCCGAGATTAGATTTTGGATGCTGCTTGGGAAGTACACTTTAATCAGATGGTTTGCCGTTCCTTCATCGCTTTCTGTGTACCTCCCGTCCTGTAAACATAAATAACCCAATTTCTGGCTACGTTTTTTAACTAGAATCCGTTTCCGCTTTGAGGTTGTCTCAAGAAAGTTAGCGTCTCCATGATGATCGTTTAGCTGATCTTATGCTCTTCTTTAGAGCTTTCTGTGCCTCTTTCTAGCGACTCCAGTTAGCGCCTGAATCACACTTGAGGAGCATCCTTGTCGTTCTCCTCTGTTTTGCCAAATCCGAGTTCCACCATGACGTTTTACCCTTCTTTGGCATCGAAAGCTTCTCTCTTTCTAGTTGTAATCATTTGGGTTGTCTTCTCAATTCCAGTAATGGATTTGATGCGCTTCCCAGGGATCGCGACTCGGGCTCTCAATTCAATTTTATACATCACCCAATCTGTCTTCCGCGGATTCCCAAAATGGAATGGGTGGAGGTGGATCCATGTTCATTACGAAATCAATACGTCTGTGATCCGAGAGTGTGATATCGTTTGATACTCTCTGCTCAACGACCAGAGCCGCGATGTCAGGAGATGCCACCGTTACTTCTGTTACATTCAATACTTTTCCCTTCATGGCGCAATTTCTCCAGTGACACAGATCATAGAACCGCATCATTCACTTTCTTATTCGTGTTACTATAACATACATTACGCTGAGGTTTAAGAATACATATTCCTTGCTTATCGTAAAAGGTGACTAATCAAAGTAGAAATTTGTAAGCAACCTGCAAATTTCGAATCTTCTATGCTGCCGAAACGTCAATAGAGACTGCCCTCCGGGATACGATCTTTTTCTATGGATAACGGTTAAGAATTTCTTTCTGGAATGTTCACACGTTTCTCAGTAAAGGTATCGAGGACGTAGATCGCTTACTTCAGCACAAGTGAAAATTCCGGTGATATAAGATAAAATTCTGAGCCTTATAGAAATGAAACGGTGCGACTCTGGACTCTGGAAAGCCTACTGATAGCAGACTTAATGTTTTTGTGAAATATGAAGTCCGTGGAAGTATGGAATATGAATGCACGATAATAGAGGCGCTAGAGGATGTGTTTGTGTGCTCTGAAAAGCCTACTAGTCGCATACGCTAGTCCGATGTCGGACAAAATTTTGGTTGGTGAATTTCGTTCCAAGTTAAGGACCATCACAAACGTGCAGTATAGGCACCAACGGACATTTCCGATATAGAGGAAAAAATAATTTTTATGAGCAACTGCATAAAGTTCAGGAGCGGAAAAAAAATTGTTTGATTTGATCATGATGATCATGATCAATTTGTGAAGGAAAAATCCTGAAGAAGGGATTAACCGGTCCACGAAATATGTATTTGCTGAATAGCCAAAGAAGGAAGAACACTCTTTGATTTCATTCAGTTGACTGCAGTAAAAAACAATTATTCCGATATCACCACTTCACAAATAAAACAGCATACGGCATATGGATGTATGAAAATCAAAAGTTCAGTAAAATCAGGCCTTACTGTATATATCCGGAGAGATGGCTCTCTAATCAATATATGTTTCGTCTATCAACTTCAATGTCTGCTAACATTTTGATAATTATAGTCATGAGTCCATACCAGCCACCTTTAAACAATAACATCAATTCATACGTATAATTGTACAGTGTTAACCATGTTAACCAGCGCTCTCAAAAATAAAATTATCCATCTCTTCTGGTGCATACTTTCACGCCATCAGTAAAAGTGCCAGAAAATGGTTACTAAAAGCTTGAATGCAAGCCTGTTGCATATGAATGTAAGACAAGAATCTATGCAGTGTATATATGTACATAAAGACCATTCAACAACTCAGTCTGAAATTGGAAATCGAAAAATTAGGGAAGTCCACCTTTGAAATTCAATTTGCGGTTAAACTCGTGTGGAAAGCTAGATGATTACAGTTTATGTGCTAACAGAAACAATATAAAGGTTTTGATGAGATGATGTTAACTGCAGTAAACCTCATGGAGTCCATTTGGGCAGTTCAATCTTCTTAAAATTAAATGGAAGATATTTGATGTTTTTAGCTTATAAATTTCATTTGATACTTAATGAAACTAAAAGCATGCATAAAGCAACCTAAAAAAACATAACTCGTGGGTGAATAGTAAAGGCAAAATTATTGACCGACGAATTGTTAATGAACTAAGTAAATTCTAGTGATTCGTGTTTATCGGAAATGAAAAGGAGAGTTCCAATAATGACATTTAACATTTAAGATCATCGTAAGAAACTGAAATTTCATTTAATTTCGATACCCACAAAATACGGCCCTATAACAGAACTCGGAATTTCAAGAATAGTATCAGTGCCTCCTACTGCATATGCTCAAGCAAACTCAAAAAAAAAAAACAAGTCGGGCAACCGGAAGTTCGGCGCTTCAAGTATGAAAGGTGTTGTTGATCTTTCATGTTATAATATTCAGATACATGATGGTTTCATTTATACATTGCTCGTAATGTATATATATTGGACGTACCCGATATTCAATTCAATGTGGTACCGAAATTTTATCTCTTGGGGAATAAACATTTGACGAGAAAGTGGCAACTTTAATAATAGTAAAGTTCCCACCAAACTTTGCAGTAGGCTGCTCCATACTACAACCTATATTAATTTAGTTTTACTAATCTAGAATGAACTTAAAGAGGGTTCGCAGTAAATTTTAAAAATAGATTAATATATTATACTTATAGACAATACTTTATTCTATCACTTTATTCTATTCTATCAACTTCTCTTAAATGACTCCCTGCTTCGTAATCGACTTCGAAACTAAAACTTGATTTGGAAAGTGCTAATCGAGCTCTTTCATTTGATGACTACATGACATGACTTCATGACATGACTACATTCGATGAAAAAAGATTTTACATTCCTCATTCGCATATATGGGGACCCTCTTTAAGTTCAACATAAAACGATGTAACATACTTAGGAGTTCAAAGTTCCCACCTTACCACCAAATTTATGTCAATCGGTACAGCATTTCTGAGAAAAATTTCTTTTAAACAAAACCTTAGAAACTGACTGTAGTGGAAGAGATTTGGGGACAAGTCTATTTGATATAAGACCTATTAAAGGCAAAATTGGTAAGTGAGTCCCTTTTTTAAAATATAGTCGCACCTACACTGCACAATTTCTTTTGAAACTTTGTCATAGAGTATATTTTAGGTTCAATGGCTACGTCAATAAATTAAATTGCACACATTTGAAGTACAAGTTATAATCGATACCGCTTGCATCCGGTGAAAGTATTATTTGATATATATTCAAAAATGGTGTTGGTCAGAACTTTACAGTCAACGGTGAGCGCTACAAATATATGCTTGCTAACTTGTTTGTTCCCCAATTAAAAGGCATTAATGTTGATGGTACGGTATCAGTAGGACGGCACCATATACCACAAAGTGAGTAATACAATTAATTTACTGGAGGAAAAATTTGATGAACAAATAATTCCAGGAAATGCACCATTCATGTGATTTAACCAATTCAGACTATTCTCTCTGCAAGTTGATTACCGCGAAAAGTGTGTGAAAATTAAACCTCCATATATGTAGGGGACAGGCTTGGGGTAGTAAGAATGTTGCATTTATCTCCTTTCAATAGTGTTCCAACCCAATCTTGCCTTCGGCAGTAAAAGGTTATATTTAATTTTTGGTGATCACCATTAACGATTCCTGCAGCGATTTTATCTGAGATATTGATTTATTTCTATTACAATTATTAAATATTTGAATTATTGCTTGTACATGTATTGTCTTAAACATTTTAGGGAAACATAAGCAAATACGGAATGCAAAGACGTCAAAATGAGAGAAGACACTTGGCTAATAAAAAGATGAGCTCTCAGGTACCATCTCTTATTATTAAATCAAGTTTGAAAATGATTCCTGGTACTAACCTTAATTTAGATATTCCTGGTTTCTTTTTGCACGTCAACAATCAATTGGCCAAGGCGCAATTCTTTAAAAATTTGATTAAGGTGTAGCATGAAAATCTGCGTTGCTATATCCATAGTGGAAATGACATATATAGTACATATGTAGGTAGAGAAATATAATATGTATATTGCCAGCTACAAATCTGAGATGCCTAGATGTTTCCCGGCCGTTCAAACCCTACTGACTCACCTCTCCGTTTCCAAACAAGCCTGTGATGGACATTGACGGATTTTTTTTAAACAAATGTACGAAATCTAAAGGACATAATTAGACTAATACTCCGGTATATTTTCAAGTAAATTATTTCGTACTATCTAAACAAATTTTCTCCTAACAACAAAATTAAAAAAAATCTCCACATTCAGACGATAGGAGTTACCATTCACGAGAGTTCTTTACTTTACAGATTTTAAATAATAAAAATGTGTCTACCTATTGCCGTTAAATATGATCTGAAGTATATTACTATTACTTCGAATTTAAGTTACCGTTTTTTGTGTGTATTTTTCAAAATATATCAACGCCTAAAATTAATTTTCCCTGGTTTATGAGATTAAATTTTCAATTTGTTTATCCTCAGTAAGGTTTTGTATAGAATGATATCTTATTAAAGTAGATTCAATGGTTGTCTGTCCGTCTGCCTATCTGCTTACCTATAACACTGCTAACCCTATTGTCACAAAATTTGATGAGCACGTACGATGAGTGGCATAATCTTATGTTAAGTTTAAGGGAGGTTTTTCATACATGTGAAAGGAGGATGTAAAATTTATTTTTATCAGAATATGATCATTTAGGTTGAAAGAAAGAAGAAGAAAGAAATGACTCATTTAGTACTTTTTAAAACTTTCCATATCAGTATCATTAGAGCGCTGACATCTCGATCTGGTTGACCTGGGTCCGTGGATAACTTATCATTTGCACAGTATTAAGTAAAATGAAAACATATTTTCACTGTGTGGATACCCTATACTCCAAAGGAGTGAACAGAAGATAAACACAAATATGCAAATATATAAAACAAGTCGCGAAACCGGAAGCAGGACGTTTCAGAAATGAAATGTTTATAAAAACATTTGAGTATCTAGCACGTAATATATGCATATATTATGGCCGAATTTTCACTTTCGCATGATATTGACAGAACCAAGTGTTTTGACCTATTACAACTTGGTTAATAATGGGGCAATTTCGACCAAACTTGGTAAGATTATGTTCTATATGCTGCTTCATGATTCTAGGATGAACTTAAGGGAGATTTCACGGTGAATTACCAAAAATTATAATAGTATACCATTATTAACTTTATTTGAACAAATATCGGTATGGAGAACACTTTGGAGCCTAGGCCTAGGCAGCTTCTTTTCAAATTTTTTGATTGGGTAGTTCCTGAGAATAAACTAAGACCGGCTTCGGTCTAAGTACTAATCCAGACCTTTCATTTGATACCCGATATGACTATATATTGGATGGAAAAAATTAAACCCACATTTTAGTGTATAATATTTGACCCTTTGCGGTGCAAAGCAGAAGTGTTGAAAAAATCCCACCTTTTGCAAAACTCAAAAATGAAGTATGCAAGTTCTCGGAAGCATTATTTAATCATTGTTATTTGAGTGAATCAACCATTGATATGTTAGGAAAAAGTGTAGGATTTTTGTTCTCATATATGTTTATGTTGTGTTTGTGTGCTTTAAAGTTCTACAAAATATAACGCATCTATTTAGCTTTCATGCACAACTTTTCCTATTCTAACTATTCATGGGTAATACTACAATTGCAGAGATTACCATTTTGCAATATGACGTAATTACCCAACAGTCTCGTGAGTAATTCTGTTCGTTGCACTTAATTAAACTAAAGTACCGTCTGCGAAATTCATTCCATGTTGCTCTCTGTTATTCCAGGTTGGTATTTTCCCCTACTTTTCAGACTCAACGCAAATTTTTCATCTTATTTTGCGCGGAGCAAACCATTGAGCAAACAAAGCATACGTAAGGTATCTTGCAAAATTCTTGATTTCTTTATTTTCCCCTATTTCAGTCTACTTTTTTCAAGAGTAATTGTTTTGGAATTACATTATTTACATTATTACCGAGCTTATTAACGAACCGCTCTAACACCTGACGGAATACGTACGAGTATGTGCACTCGCAAGAAGTTTAAAGCAAAAGAAAAATGCTAATGGCAATCTACCTGGTAAGGTACTGCACGTTCCATTTGCTCTGAATCGAATCATGAATGTGGTTTACCTAACTGCAGCTTTGAAAGGTGAACAATAAAACTAATTAGATTGGGCTAGTATTTTCGATATGAAATTGGTTAGAATAATTATGAAATGTAGTTTACGTATGAAAGCATTGTAGCGTGGCTGGTTTAATTACAAGGTCAATTACAAGTACACTTACGAAAACTTAAGATTTCACACGAAAATGAGGTGAGCTTCGATTATAATTGGAAATATTTAGCAGGGTTAACTTTAACGATTATCACTATGCCCATAAAGTGCTAGAGATAATGTATCTCATTGCAAGCAAGACCATTCCAAAAAGAGAACGTAATTATAATCTGAATTTATTATTCTAACAAAATGTTTATCCATTTTATTTATTATAAGCCGCGACTTAAGCAGATTGATTTATAATTAATTACAACAAATTTAGAATTCTGAGAAAGGCATCACCAATTTAACAATGATTCGAATTTCAGATTAGAATTATAAGATTCATCTAAATAGAATATTTTAGCAGATTATCTGGAACCTGATATGATGATATCATTAGATTCACTTTTTTATTTCCACAATATGCCAATTTTGTTTGTTTTTTTTTGCTTTCCTAATTTGCTAAGATATGGAACTATCATGAAACCTCGGTCGCAGAGGTTAACAAATTATTGACCCTCCATATCACGTTTTGGTTTGTTACCTTTGGTCAACTTCAGATCATTTTCACCTCCAACAAAAAACTTTAAAAATGAACACAATAATATAATCAATTTATTTACAATAATTCTTCTTTTGTCGTTTGGGAGAACTGCATCAGCATACATACATATAAATATATGCATCTAGCTTCAATCTCGAATGTATTAACATACGCTAATAACTTTTAGTCCATGCCTGAATTTTAAACATCGAAATATTGACAATTAGAGCAAGTTAAACTTTATCTTGATATCGAGCTTAACACCATAAAGGATGCATTTTTTAAAGCTTGTGTATTGTTTGGCTTTTGACGTGGCCAGAAAATAATAATATAATGGAAAAAAATGCGTGGAATAATTATAGTATTCGGCACTCAATATATGCTGTCTTTATCTCGACGCCTCTTTGAAATATCGTTTTATAAAACATCTTCTGGTCACTAACTCAGGGCTGAGAACCGGTCTCTTATTTACATATGTATTGAATTGTGAGATGAGATCTTCTTTCGTGTCAAATTATCCCAAACGAAACTTTTTTTATTTGTTGAAAGTTTGTGAAACAACTGATAAACAAAAGCAGTTAAACATTGTGAAATTGACTCGCAACCATTGAACTGGGTGAATATTCTTCCATATCAACGAACATTTGAAGGACGAAGGTTTTGTGTGTATTTTTTCGGCAGTAAGATACTTGTCGATCTTAAAGCTATAAAATTTTATTGCTATTTAAATTTTTCTTTCAGTAAACACTTTCCAGAAGAGATTCTTCTTGGCAAATGTACAATTTAATCCTAAGTGATTGAGATTATTAGGCAAATATTACTGAAACCATACATTCAGGGTCAAACCGAGAACATGTCGACTGTCAATGTTTATTTTAACCATGCACTCATTTACGCAAATACTGGAAATTGCTGCAATTCATACAAATAGTGGCTTTTCAGTAAGTAGTAATCCATAAGCTTACATACCAGGACAACCCCATCGTCTATTGGGGGTATGAGAGGTCATTCCCATTACATTTTTAAGATTTTGTGCTAAGCAAGGCTTATGAGAATCAATATACCTCTTACTTAGAATTAATTTTATCTATCAATCCACATCCAACAACCGCAGAAAATAGCATGCCCTTCCAATGACCGCATGGTATATCGAAAGAAGGATTTGAATTAGTACTAAAACGTAACTAAATTTTGAGTGTACTTGTAAAGTGGAGAATTGGTGGGGCAAAGAGGAATATGTTAAGCTATAGAACTTTCACAGATATTATCCAATGTGAAAAAAATTATAATGACGCATCTAAAAAAAAATATGCCTTAAAAGAGATGCGCGGATCTTTTTAGCTACATACTTAAATGAAGTTACCTATAATATATTACTGTATTTAGGAAATTTACCGAAAATATCTTCTTTAGGCTCCTAGGAGTATAAAATATTCTTATTCTTAGCAACATAAGACGCAATACTAAAAAGTTTGGTATAAATGCTGTTATTATTTACTAAATTATAAGAGATTAAAATTGTGATTTTCCTATAAACTAAGACATCGCATGTGGGGAATGTCAGGTGCTGTTGACTCGTGTAGATGGTTCTTAAAAAATTATGTTCCTATCAATATTCATTTTTATTGGAATGTATACGCGATTCCAAACATTTTACTCCGCGACGATGGCGTTCAGAAACTTCAGCGGCAAATGGATAATATATTCTAAACAGTACACCCTACTATTCAACATTCAGCCTAAGTTTTACTTCAACGGTAAGTTTTCATTGAGAGTCATAACTTGGAGTTATGAAAATTTGTATGTATATAGTATAGGTATGTTGAGGTAATTTTCTCAAGCACTGAAAAAATGACCTTTTTAGCTTATGAATCAACTTGCAGAATATCCTAATGTTGAAGAGCGATTCAGAAAGTAAGTGTGCCTTACCGAAATGAACACTGTCACATGGTGTCTATAAAAACTTTTTGTGTCCGGTAGGAATGTCATCCCCACGAGAAGGAATCAGAGCAAGAATACTGTATCCAGAAGATTCAACCCTCAGCGTATTTATCAAAATTTTATAGGCATAAAAATCATTGCGGATCTTCCGCCGCGACGGTAATTGTGGGAGAAAAATTCAGCGCATGTCTGGTGTTAGTGCCGTGTATGTGGCGCAATACATTGATGTGCGCCCATGTGGCTGCAGGCATGTGAGATAGAGAAACACAAAGAAGAAAACCATCTAAATGATATTCCATGCCTCTTTACCGCTGGCTCCTCCGGTATACGGTCTTCTCGAATCAGAGATAACTCGCATATATTGTGGGTGAATACAGATGTAATTTGCTTGAATTCATCTCCGGTGGAAAAGTTCAAGAAATGAAGCGAAGTATATGTTAAGAGGAAAATGAATTTAAACTTTCAGATTTTTCTACTTAACTTTTGAAATCAATTTGTGCATCGACAGTTGGGTGGAAATCGGTAGCGTAGTATATATATATAGTGCAAATGCTAACACTAGTTCATAACTACTCATATTTGAACATTGAGTAGTGAGTCTTCATCGACAGATGGCAGACTGTGCCAGTTGGAGAGCAACTGGGTCCCACGAACCACTCGATTGTGGGCAAGACGATTCCTTTTATAAAAAAAATCAAAACGCAACTACAGTAGGTAGAAACAAATGTTAATGGACTTTTATTTTAGCCTGTACAATACTATTCCCATTTATGGTCAAACAATTTCTCATTAAAAAAAAAATCTAGCAACTGTAACTTTGTTAATAAAAATAGTAGAATGACCGAAAAGTCCAATATCTAAATAAAATGCTGAATGCGAACCTCAGTTAAAAAATTACCTAGAGGAATGTTACGGAAGAATATAGCACTAAGGATTGCATGAGCAGTCGTTATATGGAATTCCAGTCAATAGCCAATGAGCTAAAACGGAATATGATGCGACCCCATTATGAGCTAGTTTCCCGAATCAACTCATTGTCGCCGATTCATAGGCTTGTAGAAGAATTTGTTTTTGTGTTTTCCTTTTTTGATAAACCCCTGAAGGCACTGTCGACGTACAACAAATAGTATGAATAAAAATATTAGCCCAACATCGAAAATAGTGAAAACAGCCCAATTTTTTTTTTATAATTTCCAACGTCAGACTCATTTAAACGTGATAGCCGTGTTCGGACTATCATAATCTACGACACCTTTACTCGTACTGTAAAAACTGACCAATCTTCGAGTTGACGATCATCCTCATCTCAAAATTAAGAGGCACGATTTCTTTATAATTATGTATAAATTATAAAGAAATCGTGCACCACTGCGTCATGCAAATAGTGCCTTAAGGTAACTGTGAAAATTTTCCTCACAAATAATATTCTGATAAAGAATAATATTCTGATAAAGAAGGAGATTGTTCCCAGACATGTCAATATATTATATGATTATCTTGAAAATCGCGGACAATCACTGCTGAATAAACTAGCGTCTTGCCATCTTGCGTGGAGTTAGAGTTTCTCCAGCGGGTAGTGTTGCGTTTTTCTAAACTTTTGTTGCTCTAATAGAATCGTATGTACAGCAGAAAATTTTCCTAAATTTAATTCACTAACATCTGTTTAGACAGTTAATAGGCGATGGAAAAATACAAAGGACTGAGTATCATTTGGGGAGGTTGTCGGAAAGTCTCAAATCATTCTTGCACTTTTCGCCCTTCAGCACAACTTGTTATATTAACACATTAGAAACAGCTATTTTCTCAAGCCAAGTATATTTTCTTAGTTCTAATCAATTAAACGAGGAAATTAGCCGTAATTTCTATCAGGGTGGAATTAACAAACGTAAATCCAGTTCATCTATATTAAAGAAGTAGCAAATTTAATGTGGTATTATTTGCTACCACATGAGTAGTGTGTTGTCTGGAATACTATTTACCTATGTTTCCCATTTCATATTCCGCCCCCACATTGCTGCGCAAATATGCATATGCATATTCTTCGATCAATAGTTTCAAATATACGAACATACCAAACCCAGACGCTAGAAATATTGCATATCAGTTAGCCTCTCTTTTTATGTTCATTAATCAATCAAATGTCTTGAAAATCTGAATGAATTCGTTCACCGCTATCAGCTAATATATCAAAGCTAACAGTAGAAGCAGCATATTTTCAAACCAGTTCTCTTCACCAAGTTCCTGGTAATTTCAAGGTCTATTTCCGGATCGCTTCATAACTACAATGGAAGCAATAAATACTCATTAACAGATTCGTCAACATTATGTTACAACTGAAAAAGTTTGCACTCGAATTATTTTGTTCAGATTATAAACATAGATTGCATTCAATATTCATGCTAGTTTTCATATGAAATCAATGGACAATTTCCACTTTCCCTGTCATAAAATAAAGGGGTTAACAGACCATGTATGCGAGAAGTTGCATTTTTAGGAAATCACACTAATTAGGTATGGCTTTTACAATAAAATTTTTATCTGATAGTTTCATAACTACCTCAATTATCTCTTTCAGATCACAAATTTGCTTGAAGTCTCCACAGACAGGCACAATCTATGTGTTACAAACACTTAAAGCTTCAATAAATTTGTGCTACATATTTGTATCATTCTACATATAATAGATATATAGTGTATGTTTATGGTATTCGCACCCGCGTCGTCCATATCTAGGATAAATCATATTGTTTGTAATCAAAAGCTTCAAAAGCGTTACAAAATCAAACTGCGGTTGAATAATGTATATTAATATCCACTGGTCCAGTCACTATGGCATAATAGATGCCTGTTTCCTTTTCCGTTTTATTAAAGAGGAACAATAGGAGGTAATATTCAGATCGAAGTTGTTACCATTTTGTCCTCAAAATAGTCTCCCGCACTTGCTAATTTAGTGTTCCAAATTGGCATCACACACTTGGCACACTTTTTACATAACCTGCCATTATCGACGTCTACGACACGTTACAAACTCATTATTACCTTGATTACAACAGAAATGATTTCTTTACAATGCATTCAACCACTTAAGCTTTGCAAGAATGCGGTTTTGCACGCTTAGTTCTACTACGCCCGGATAAATGCAATGCACAATGCCGTGAAGCACATCGCAATAATATTAAAGATTTATTTGAAAATCTAATGATTACATGCGCTTTGTTTGTTACGAATATTAGAATATATGTTTGCAGGTATATCTAGATTTGTGTGCGGGGAAAAACGGTAAGAGGAAAATTATTTAATGAAGACGAGTTGTGGTCGCTATTGCAGCACTTTCTGTTTCGTTTGAAACTCGCCGTTAGCGGTTAATGCAGTTGCACATACGGAATCGGAAGAGGCTGTGTATCATGAAATTGGTCATGGGAAACAGAAATATCAGATGCGCGCAGTTATAAAAGAGGAATTCCTGTTTTGCGCTCCCATGAAGCGGATGTATATGACAGATGGGTGTCAGGGAAACGAATAATTCCTGCTCCTTACGAATGACGATTCATGTAGGTACCTATTGGGTTGGGGAAAAGGTAATATCGTATTTGTGATCGAATTTTAACGCTTTATTTAACATATTAGAATTATCCGATTTAAGTCAAATATGCGCCGTTTTGTTAGCAAACTTGTTGCTATTTAGAAGGCAACTTCATTATCCCCCTCTTACAAAACCCCCCTCCTTATTTTCAAAAAACTCAGACAACCAGTTTTCGCAAGCGTCTTTTGAGGCGATCTTAGTAGCACCAAGAGCGTTTTGCATGGACCTGAAGAGATGGTAATCACTTGGTGCCAGGTCCGGACTATACGGTGGATGCGATAGGATATCCCATCCGAGCTTCCGTAGCTTCTGGTGGGTCATCAAAGATTTGTGAGGCCCAGCGTTGTCTTAGTGGAACAGAACACCATTCCTATTGACCAATCCTGGCCGCTTCTAGTCAATCGCCTGCTTCAAACGGTCGAGTTGGTCACAGTAGAGGACCGAATTGAGGGTCTAGCCATAGTTGAGCAGCCGATAGTGGATGACTCTCTTCCAATCGCACCAAACACACCGCGAAACGTTCCTGGCCGTCAATCCTGGCTTGGCGATGGTTTGGGCCGGCTCGCCACGCTTCGACCACGATCTTTTCGCTTGAGATTTTCGTTCTTGATCCACTTTTCATCACCAGTCACCATCCGCTTCAAAAATGGGTCGAATTCGTTCCATTTCAGCAGTGCATCGCAGGCGCTAATTCGGTCCAGGAGATTTTTTTCCGTCAACTCCAGCTTTTTTGGAATCCACTCTTCTGCAAATGATTCCAAACGGCTTTATGATCCTAACCCAGTTCCTGGCCAATACAGCGAATGCTCACATGCCGGTCTACTTGAATGATTTCGACGATTTTATCGGTTTCTACGACGATTGGTTTACCAGTATGGGGTGTATCTTCGATATCCACTATACCAGAACGAAATCGATCGAAGCAACGCTGTGCTATGCGAATCGTTACAGTATTGGACCCATAAACTTCACAAATTTTTTTGGCCGACTTCGTTGCATTTTTACCTCTGAGGTAGTAAAAATGTAAAATATGACAAATTTCTTCCTTGGTGGACTCTATCTTTGACGCGCTATAACTTGAGACTGAAACGTACGATCATAAAACTGTCAAAGAGACACCTGTAGCTCAGATTGTAGTATGTATGACCCGATGCGATAAGTACAACACAAAATATGTTTAAGAGTGGCCATCTATTGGCAAAATACGACATTACTTTTTCCCCAACCTAATATATATGATTTCTCTGAGTAGTATTCTGAATTCTATGCAAATACTTTCAAAGTTATAAACCTCTTTGATATATTTTAGGCTTTTTACCGTTTAGAGTTCGAGCATGTGTCAGGAACCAGCTTCACAGACCAGCACTAGGGCCCAAGCCAACCTTATGTATATTTATGTAAAGTCAAGGTTGTAATTCTACTAAGAAATGCATGGTTGTCTTAACGATTGTACTGTAAATCCAAACTGAACCCAGCAAATAGTCATTGATGACACAAAAGCTGTAGACTGGAAATATAAAGCATGAGATATCGGATATTAAATGCGGCTGCCTACAAACTAAATTACATATTGACCCTACTTCATTAACTCGAAGGATCAATTGTTCAATTATTTCGATGAAGTAAACTTCCTTCAGGGGCATATTGATTAGCAAAAAAATGTCCTTCGGCGATCTTTTCCTGTGATGCAAAAACCCAGCCAGTGTTGTCGTTGAATCATACAATGAAAAATATTGACAGATAGGCAGGAATAGTTCTTCATTGATTGAAATCAGTACGGAAACAAATCAGATTGGCCGATATTCCGCGTATATTAGGATTTATGTACAAGTTTTGATTATTTTTAAAATGATTCATTTCAACCACTGTTTACTGTTAATTGATAAAACGGGTTCACACTATCATTTATAGCAAGATTGCAAAACTAAAAATGTGGACTCCTAATCCGCAATACCATATTGAGAAATTTCTCTGCGATACTACTAATTACAGAATACTTCTAGCCTAGTACCTTCGATCTTCTGCTTCACAGGATGCATGCATTCGTCAGGTAAGTTACTACTGGAGACGGGACGTGTATTTAAGAGTATAATATGCAATCCAGACAACAGGCGACGATAGTGGACATGAAACAATAAGTCAGAGACAAAAAAAATTGTGGGCAAACAACTTTTTTTTTCACTCCGATAACACATAGCTGCATAATACCACCCGAATCGCCGAATCCACTTTTTTAGCTCTCTGCGATTTCGTTCGTGAAGGCATTTCAACAGCCAGGGCAACCAGAACCAAACACCGAGTGTAAGGTTTTTTCGAGAATTGGCTTAAGTGCATTGTAGTAGGTGTGAATTACTTTGAAGGGGACAATATCGATTTTGATGGACAATCTTGCAATAAGAATTTTTTACATTATCAGATATTAAAAAAATTAAAATTCAATAAAATTTGGACATTATATTAGTCATATTCCGAACAGCTTTTGAGGTTTTTTTTTTTAATTTACGCCAACAATAAAAAAGTTAAATGTCAATATTTCGCTGTGTGACGTCTAGCGACTCCAATACTCCTCAATGTGGATAAAAATAATCAAAATCCAAAATTTTGCAGCTGTTGGGAAAAAAATTCACTTTTGAGTACTTTTTTATAAAAGCTTCCTTAGAAATACGATATTGTCAAAAATGTTAGTTCATATTCTTGGTAATATTATAAAGAATCATATCTCCAAGTATTGATAATGGTTGGTTAATTACCTTTTGAGTTGGGATTGCGACAAATTTGAAAAAAAACCTTAAAATTTTGAAAAAAAGGCGTTTGAAAAAAAATTGTTTCCAATGAGATGGCGTTTTCTATTCGTAATTACAAACAAAGTACAGTTGCAAAACAAGTGGGAAACCAGAAGCTAAATGCTTCATATATAAAGAGCTTGGTGTACTGCTAATATCATTATATTTGAGTGGGCATTTGTCCCATTTATAACTAGCTCGTAATATTTAGTTTACCAGAATATTAAATTTAGTATGATATTGCCTTTCACTTCTGTTAGTAATAGAATGATTTCCACCAAACTTGGTAGTATCGTGCTCTATGGCATTAACTAGTGCAAACCGGGGCCATTCATTCGCGCAGCATATTCGAGGAAAAAAAATGTTCACCTGCCTTTTGTATGTATAGAAAGCCCCCCCCCCCCCAAACTCACCGTGGAACTATTTTACTCACTGCAGGTGATGGAATTTCCAGGTTCAACTTTTTTACCAAATTTGGTGTCAACAGCAGTAACTGTTTCTGAAATAAAAGGTGTGACAGACAGACAGACAGTAAACCGATTTTAATGCGGTGTTGCTTAACACAAAACTTGAAAAACCAAATGTACCTCCTGGGTGCTCGATACTAACCCTGTATCCGATAATCACTCGATTGCATCCGCATAAAATCTAAAGGAATACGAATTTCGCTTTGAGATTTCTGCAGTGTATTCTGAGATAGCTGTGTTAACGATTTGTGCAATAAAAACAAGTAGGGAAACCGGAAGCTGGACGCTTCAGGTAAGAAAGCTCTTGTGTATTTATTTTATAGAAACATATAAACATAACAAATGTAAACTTGTCCTATCAGAACTTCACGTAATATATGCATATATTATGTGAGAATATCCAGTTTCGCGTGATACTGACGTTTAAAGTCTTGAATTTGCATAGAAACGACAACTCTTACCCTTTATAACTTCCTTAGTAACAGTGCGATTTCCACAAAACTTGCTAGCATTATGCTCTATGCGATAGCCTATATTGCAGTATTAACTTAAAGTTTCTGCAGTCAATTACTAGAAATTATAGTAATATTCTATTATCAACTTTATTTGAGGAGACATCGGCATGGAGGGTATTTCCGAGCTAAGGCATTATATAGTGGCAGCTTCTTGATTTTTCCCAGATTTTTGGTTTTGCTAGTTTGCTAGGTCCGTAAAAGAGAAGATCACTTTTGTGCCCCGCGCTACCCCCTTTTCCAAAAAATGTGAATCCCAAGATCGACTTCGGAAAGTACTAACCGAGAAGAACTTTGATTTGATGCCGCACATGACTATATTGGTTGAAAAAAAATGTACACCCCATTTTGCATGTATGGGGACCCCTCCTCCTCAAATTCAACGTGTAATAATGTAACTCACTGTATACTTGAGCGTTCGCAGTTCCCACCTTTCCACCAAATTTGGTGTCAATCGCGGTAAGCATTTCAGGAGAAAAATGCGTGTGACAGATAGACATTAAAGCAATTTTAATAACCTTAAAAGCTATTCTGAATTACTCTTAAGGAGATTCTTCCCTTAAATTGCGATTATATAATAAAATCAATAGAAAAAATAAGTTATTGAGCGAAGTTCCTAAAATGTGCCCCGAATTTATTTAAGATTTTAAACTTATTTATCTTTTAGTTGGATATCACTCTCTCATTGTAACGTCGAAGTTAGTGAAAACCAAACTTACGTCCAGACGGAAATGCAAAATAACAATCTCCCTACGTGATCGTGGTTAAGACAATAATGATTTTTTGACCAATACGGCAAAAAATTAGCTTGCTAGAGATGGTAGTCTTTACGAGAATGTTTGTTATTATATTTATTAAGGTGTTAAGAACATTTAGCATTATTATTCTTTTTCATTCTACTATTCTTCTATCGTGGAGTCGGTGGTGACAAGGAAAAACTAGGTGAGTCGTTTACTTTAGTTAATATGAGTTCTGCACCTTAAATATAATAATTCCGCAGCCCAATTTCGAATTATACAGAGTCCAGTAGGGAAGGTAGAATTATAGTACTGTGGAAAACCTAGAACTAATTATAAATAAACCTAATAATGACTGAAATGGTTTATGTTTGTACATCAAACACCGTACTGACCACGGAGGACCGCCTGATTTAGGTTCACTCCAAAGAGTGAAATTACGTATTGTGGTACATTACACAACACGGCAACAAACCAATAAATAAAAGTTTTTGCGAAATCCAAATCAATACAATACAATTTATAAATGTGTGGTATTACCATGCTTCTACAGATCAGTGTACTTCCAGGTTGACCGCTGACATGAAGGAGTGGTTGAAGTAGAATCATGGGGAGGTCAAATACAATGTCACCTTTTTTCCCATGCGGCATGGAAGATATCACGAGTACTTCTACCGGCTCCCGGAGGACCCGACGAACATATTCTTCCACTGTATAAGATTTATGGACGAGTGGAGAAACTTAGAGCAACTCTGGGTGAAATGTTGGTATCGGAAAATTTGGTGCAAAAGAAGCAAGGATATCAGTGTGATTGGATTGCGGACCTATATTACGGAGATTGAGAATATAGAAAGAGACCAATGAAACATACACAAATACTGAGCAAAGTTAAAAGAAAGAAAAAGAAAGGAGAAAAAGGATTAGAAGATGAAAAAAGGAAATTCGCTGCCAAGCTCATTAACGTCAATCATTTTCTTCGAACTACGGGCCGGAGGTGTCAACATTCAATAAAGCTGTGACTAGTACTCTTTTTACTTTCTCATTGGAATATAGTAAAGAGGAATCGCAAATTATCAATGACTCTTTATACTTCTCTCTATCTGCATATGCAATCATTCTCTGTAACTTAATCTTAAAGCTTAAATCTTTTTCGCAAATAATCCCGAAATCAACATCAGCACCTAACGGCTCTCCCTGGTTTGGAAGATTGTGCTACCGAGCGATAACAAATATTTTGATTGCATTAACAAAATATCACAAAAGTCTCATGGAAACTCTGGCATTCTGAATGCTTATTTATTTGCATACAACTAACACTAATGCCCATGATTCTTCATTTGTGACCATGTCATTGACCACTGACCCAAAACACCGTTTCATTACATAACTTCCGCATTCAGACGACAACGCATAATTTGCGAATAAATTTTAACAAGTAAATTTCAAGTAAATAACCCTTCAGTCAATCTAATTTAAAATGTGCAAAATTCCTACATTGAGTATGTGCTTACAACGAACTAAACTCCTACTTCAAAACGGTTAGAAAAAAACCTGACATATCCGAAAGATCTATGTGACTGAGCAACTACACTTACCTTAATAACTAGTTCATTAGAATGCTAATTCAGTCCAGCTGCTAGGCAAGCCAACTAAGATACACTTAAATCTCAATCCAGTCAAGGTGAATGCGTCACAGGCAACCACTTTCCGTCCAAAAATGTAAAATTCTTCCGTTTACTATTCTTTATTTTTATGCAGAATTTCGAATATTTAGCTGAAGCGCCATGATTAAACATGATGGCTATGACCATGAAAAACAACATTAAAAGTTTCCAATAATTCTTCAACATAATCTCAAGCGCCCCAAGTCATTATGATAGAGTGCATGATATACATTATTTTTTTTCTAAAGATACTTTGATTTACTTTTAAGATGATTTAGAGTAAAATTAGATAGTTCATTGTCGGTGCGAGGTCCACTACTTAGTTTTTTCTCAATACATATATAATTTTCCTTCTCTTGGTAGCAGTTCGGTATCTTATGAACATACTTAAGGTCAATAAGACTCTTGTGGAAAGTAGATATACATATTTTTGCAGCAGAGAAAAATAAATCAATTTTATTGACATGAAGAATAAGAAAATCGCACTTCGAAACGCATTTCAGCGTGAGAAACTAACACTTGATATTTTTTTAAAGGAATTTTCAAAGAAATTATTGTAAAATGAGTTTGTAAATACCTTCAAGGTGTATACACTTATTAAAATTGACCTTTTGAGAAACTACTATACAAAGCGCCAAGTTGATTTTCGTGAGATATGCTTAAAAGCCCATAATTTGTGCTTACGTTCAGAGAAAAAAGAATTATAAAAGACTCGTTTATTCGTTCATTGTTTGAATCACTCATTCATTGTGATTAACGTTTTACGAAAAGCCATTTCATTTCATTTTGATTGAGTTGCCACAAGAGGTGAACGGGTACTTAATGCATCACAGGCTATGAGCAAGGCTGGAGTCCCTCACAATAATAGATTCGAACTAGTCATGCGATGCATAAATCCCACTGCTGACCAATATGCGATACCTTTTAATCAATTTTAAAATTTTCAAAAGTATACATATTTATCTAAGCACAAACTAAATGTTAAGAAAAAAGATAACGTTTCTGAGATGATTACTGGATTCTATAAAAGAATTTTAACAGTGAGGCACTGTTGCTATATTAACAACCCCATAATCATTTAATCTCTCAATACAATTTCAACATAGTTGACAACATTTTCCATATGAACAAATAAATTTGCGTTCACAAGCGGATAGAGAATATATACCTTAGTATAATAACTTTCAGCAAAAGTACCATCTGCAATCAAAATTTACAAGATACATGCTTATTGTTTTTGATAATTCCTAAATTCATCAACAACTTTTTCAGCATATTGGCAGGGAATGAGCATAAAGTTTGTTTTTTAAAATTTCTTATATCATACGTTGCTGGCATGCAATTTTGAGCAAGAAATTCAATGACAAATTTTGTCAATATACATTTTAATAGAATTATATATACATATACAAGCCAACATGAAATTATAAATTATTCAACATCCGAAAGAACAATCTAAACGCGGAAGCATGTTACGTAATTTAAGCCAGGGCCTGCAATGACATTGTGTCGCTCAGCTTTTTAATTTTCGCTGACAACATGCATACTTGAGGCGTACATTGGCGGCTCAATCAAGTCAACGAATTTTTGCATAGAAGTCGTAGGTCAGACAAAACAAGTCCATCGTGGCTAGTTCTATATATGTATATAGTCATTTAATATTCCAAATTTCCTCTTTTCGCTTTCGGTCTCTATTTTTGCAAATTAAACTATTCGCAACACTTTCGCGTATATAAAGCTAAATTACACGCTTACTTACAAACATAAGCAGGAATCTAATGGAAGTAGATATATGCAACTATGGTATTTTATCATATGGTAAATATCCGAAAGGTGTGGTGCTGTTGATTGGAAATAATCGTGCGGCCAATAAACCGTACTTTATAAATATTTAAATGTATTGTTAGTAAGGCACTTGGTGCCACTCTGCATGCTCTCCGCGAAGGAGTCGTGATATACGATTGTGACGATAGCTATTTTCAAACAAAAAGTTCAATTAGATAGTACATTGCAGATATACATATGCCAAAAAATGAAAGTAACAGACGCCATTAAACTTTCTTATAGCTCAAAGAGATTGAAGAGCACGAGATAGTTGATAGCCAATTGCGGGCAATGGTCTCCGTTTATCCAATACCGACGCGTCATTTGGAAATTTTGGTCACAAAGTATAGCATGATGCATAAAAACTTCAATGTATCTTCTAAATTTTGATAAGTACAATGAATAAGGATATTTTACCTAATCCGTGGTCAGTACACTCAATATAAGATCATACATTCACAGTTGTAAGCTGGTTCGATTTTTGAGTACTTCCCGACTTTGCGCCACTTGCAGCGATGTGGTAGGTTTATTAAGTCTGATTATAGAAATATTTTACCTCTTAATTTCCATAGAAAAATATTCAACCTGATCGAGTATTTTATAGATCAAACTTCATTAAGGCGGTGTGAATGTCAGCCATATTTGGGGAAACCATGTCAAAACTGCTAGTGCGAAGATGAACTAACCAAGACTTGGGGAAATGTACCTCATTACAGTAAAATCATTTCAGCTGATGCCACAATCTATTTCTTTACTGCCTGTTTTCCCCAAGCAGGCTAATCCGACATAAAAAAAATGTCTATTAGCAACTGTTCGATACAGAGACTTGTAACGTGATTGTTGGTGAGTACTCCAGTGTCGCTAGTGACCTCCGTGGTCACGTTTGTAAAAAACAGATGACGGCTAGTGCCACGGCCGACGTTAAAGTTTTCGGTGCACGTAATGAGGGCAGTGAACGACCTTATATTCATCAATAAATAATTTACTAAGAAGTCGTGTCATCTTCCAGCATACCATAGTGACAATGATAAGACTCAGATCGACTATATTCTAATCAGGCCACGAAACTTTTTCCCCTAACGGCAGGACTTGTTGATATGATAAAATAATATTGCATGTAGAAAGGAGAAAATGGTATTGGCAATCAAAAAGAATTAATAACTGCACCGATAAAGTTTTGCTACGAAAACGTCTTCAACAATATGGAGAAAGATTTAGCTAAAAGGGTTAGTAAATTATTAAAGCTATATTTATAGTTATCAGATTCAATGGATTAACTGGGGTAGAGTCTAACATACACCACTGATTAAGACCATAGCCCAGTTTTGTCAATTCAAAAATTACACTTGGTTTTACTAACACGAATTCGCCATTTTGTAGCCCACTTTTCAATCCGCCCGGGTGGATTTGTAGGTTTTTTGATGCAATCTGAACATTAGAGCGGTATCCATAGTATCACCTCTATATATGACATGGGAGATCCGAAGTATAAAAGAGGTAGAGGGTCGGTTCAAGCTATCGAAAATGGCGGAACTAACAAGCAGAAATTAGAATTTGATAAACTAATAGAATTCAGACTCCAAGTTGCATCTATGGATAGCAGTTGAAACCTGTATCTTTACAAATCAACCAGTATAGAATCGTATTGCGACAAAAATAACACAGAAAATGTCAATCAAAAGTTCTAGGTTTCTCCGCTGAACAAAGCTATCAATGGGCCACTTAAGTATATACATATACAAGAAAAACAAGGTGCGATTTAAGGGATTCATTTCGTGGCTTTTGGCTTTTTTTTGAAATTTTTGGGGAAAACTGGAGAAAGATACAAATATGAATTTTTCACCATAGATTTATCACTACCTTGAGCGTGCATAATAATTTTTCCAGCCCGATCATATAGTTTGTTATTGAAATACAGAGCAATTTACACACCCACCTTAAAAAAAGGGGTGCGATCATCTTAAAGAAAAAAGTAAACGGCATTTTAACGTAACGTAACAACTAAATTTTTGGTGCCGCGTTAAACTTTTTTTTTTGAATTTTGGTATTTTTTTACAGCTTCTGAATACTACTGAATTAATCGCAATTATCCTAGTTCGCGGACCGTAGAAATATTTTCTGTATAAGTCGTGAAAATTTCAAAGAATTTCGTTGGATAAATTTTGAGCTATGGTGGCAGCCGATTTTCAACATACAGTTTCGAGAAAAACGCATTTAAAAAGTAGAATGCGATTTTTAGCCAGAAAACCTTAACTGACCATTAATCTGCTATACCTAGTCCATAAACCATAGGTTTCTTCAAGAAACACATGTACGGCCTTGGCTTCAATTGTTGTCTTTTCAGCGAAGTCATTCGAACGTCTTTCGGACCGATAAATTCGAACTTTATTAAGGCGATCGACATAAATCTGGCATGTGACTTATCATGTGTTTAACACAGTAATTTGCGAACGACTCCGAATATAAAAAAAACGCTTTGCCCATATATTCTACACTATATATAGATATAATTGATGCCAAAAAAAAAAATTGATTCCACGGATCCGACACACAGGATGACCCCCTTAATGCCGAATGTTGTAAAGGAAACATAATAGACATATTCAATCTTGTAACTTATTTGCTCTGTAAAGAACTCTTTCGGTTATAGCTAATTCCATATGATTCACACTAGGAGTTGAATATTATTAACAAATATGCGTGTTCACCACAAAGAGAGACAAAACAGGTGTCATATAATTGTAGTAAAGGGTGAAAGGGTTGGGGAGAAGTAAATACTTCATATATGGGACTTTAATATTTCACTCGAATATCAATTATTCTCGTCAATTATGACGTCAAAATCTTATTTGCATGACAGATGTAGCAAATCGTACGAAACTGGTAAGTTTGATCTGCTATAACGTTCATACTAATGGCCGATGGCCACGGCATTGGCATGTGTATGGGAAATACTGTCCACTATGCTGGTGTTAAATTTGGAATTCCTACGAAGAACTTTAGTTGGGGTTTTCAGCCCCGTGCTGTTGGTAATACACTATTAGTAAGTTTCTTTGAGCAGATATGGAAATGGGAAATGGCGCATATTTTAATGCCTACATTTTATATAAGTTCACTTTCCTGATCTTTGGATTGAGTAGTTTTCGCAAATGAGTCCTGCCTCACTTTAAGTGTGCACATTTAGAGTTTTTGCTCGTGCACTTTACAATTCACATCAAAACTAATATCAGATTCGAAAGTCCTAATCGAGACTTTTCATTTGATACTCCACATGCCTATATTCGATGAAAAAGATTGTTTCCATGTATGGGGAGCCCCCCTTTAAACTCCACGTAAATTGATGTCACTCGCTGTATGTCTGAGATTTCATAGTTCGCATATACTCGTATTCATTAGTTCGCATATACGCGTATTTCGTTCGGATCGGTTTACTCGTTTAGGAGAAAAATGTACGTGACCGACAAACAGACAGATAGTGAATTTTCATATGGTTTTGTTTTACATAAAACCTTAAAAACAAAAAAAGAAGAAGTTAATGGCACCCACAAAGCTTCCTAAACAATAAGCAGTTAAGAACTTAGCTAGTACAATGCTACTTATGAAGTAACTAACAGGATATGATATGCTATTTAGTTTAGATATTGTATCTCTATTCACGATAGTGCGAATTGTTGAAACTCTACAGTATATAATTCGAAAAGTTCCACTCGTCGCGGTTTTATTGCAATACAGCCTCACTACTATACTTTTCCTGCGAAACAAGTTCTCTGAACAAACAGACAGTTCGCTATAGGAATTACTTTGGAGACTATAATTGTGATTTTGTTCCTTGAATAGTTTGGTGAAAATACACTTGAAAACACAGCCAAAAAGCCGTCCCGATGGCTACGATATGTTGAAGACAACTTCTTTTTTACAAAGAACTGTGGTCCCCATAAACTATACAGATTTATGAACCATCTAAATTCTATAAACTCATGGAGTCAATTTGACATGGAAATAGAAAGAAATAACCGCCAATATCTCTGAGGCAAGGGTTTCTGTCATATGTAGGGATCTGCACGCAATAACCAATTGTAAAAAAAAATAAAGAAGATGCTAATGCTAACTGCAGAGGTTTCCCAGTCTACGCTCCTATTAAGCAAACACCAGAAATAACTAATTCAATGCATAACATGGTAAGGCGTGAGCTATGCTAACGTTTTGAAATCTGCACCTTAAAGCCAAACATTTACATTGACTCAAACAATCAACCGGCTTATGGTATCGATGCAAAATTTTACTCATCATCCAGTATCAACTGGAAATACAAAACAATTGTTTAATTCATATTCGAATCTCATCTTACTATCAAAAATAATTTTCGAATTGCTAAATATTGCTTCTACGATACTAAGCATCGGGAAGGGTAGGCCCATAGCGGTACTGGAATGTTTATCAGACACCGCATTAAGCAGTCCCCCTGGAAGATTACTGCAAAAAATACTTCCAAGCAACTTCAGCCCAATTTCCGAAATGAACCAGGAAAATAACAATGTTGTGATCTACTCCAAAACTTAAATTGATTTTTCAATCATTGGAAGAATTTTTCAACACTTTGGGGAATAGATTTGTTATTGAGAGGGGGTTTTACCCCGAAGCTGATTAGACGCCGTCTTACTGATCGGGATATTGACGAAAAATCGTGGACCTGATTGACTTTCGTGTTACTAAAAACTTGAGGAGTAGGTTGATAACAAACGAGCCATGTTATGAGATATTTTTAGACTACTCGCCCGACATTATGAAACTTGTGTGCGAATCTATAGTAAAGAATAAAACAATAAAGGTTAAAAACCAACAAGGTTTCAGAAATTATAAAAAAAAACTATAACTTTTAAAAGTCACACCATATCTAACGGAAAGCAAAATGATTCCTCAGTGCCCGTTTGGCTTTTGGGAGAAACATTCCACAATTCATTTGGAATTCAAGGCGAAACACAAAAGCTTTACGTCTCACGATTACAACAAGAAGGTGGAGTTCCTCAATTCATTATCTCTAGGCCAATACTCTACCTCTTCTATACTCCGGAACTGAAACCGTGGATACCACCCCGATCCTTAAATTGTATTAAAAAGCTTACAAATCCACCCTGGCTTACAAAATGACGAATTTGCGTGAGCAAAACCAAGTGTTGTCACGTCATTTTTGAATCGACAAAACTGCGCTGGTCTCAATCAATGGTGCAATGCTAGAATGGTGTAACGTATCTCAGTATGAACCTGGATAAATACCTAACATGGAGGAAATATATCAAGACAAAAGTACTGCAAATGAGAGTGTTTTAAATAAAAGCTCAAAACCTGGACCCGAGTACAAACGCCTGATCAACAAAGTAGACAATTAAACTCTGGGTTTCAGCGTGCATATCCAACATGGTGTTGTTACAGAAAGCCCAGTCCAGGATACCACGTATCATTACCGGTGCACTTTGGTATGTGAAAAATCTAAACGTTCACTGAGACGTCGAAATTGCGACAGTATGAGAGAACTCATTACCGGTCCCGAAGTACAAGAGAATGCTAGCTTTGTAGATACACCACCACCAAATTTACTTTTCTTTAGAGCACCCATGGACATCATATGCAGGATATCAGTATCACATTAAAATGAATAGTTTGGCACACCCAGTGCACATATGACACGAGCCATATTCAAATGGAATTATAGTCCAACCAAACATTTTTATATAATAAATCTACAAAACTTTTCATACCGAGCGTCGAGCTTCCGGTTTTTACCTCGTCTTTTTTTCAAGTGTAAGGGAGAGAGAGAGAAAACAAGGAGATTTTGGTGACCTAATGACCCACACAGTGGCTTAATTTGTTTCTACCTTAACCAGTTAAAAATAAAAAAAAGAGTGCAAAAGAGTCGTTACACGAATAACGACGGCAAAGCCTTATATTTTAGAAGCATAACTAATGACATTCTCCGGATAGCTGAGTGCTTAGAGCACAAGGCTGTCGTATGGAAGGTCGCGTTTCAAATCTCACTGGTGACAGTGGGATTTGTATTGTAACGTTGGATACTAATCGACTCAGCTGTGAATGAGTACCTGAGTGAAATCACGGTAATAATCTCGGGCGAGCGCAATGCTGACCACATTGCATCCTATACGGTTCTATAATCCGGTAGTGTACCTTTACATTCTTAAATGAAGTTCTCTAACACACTTCAAGGCCCTGGTCCAATTGGATTGTTGCGCCAATTATTATTATTATTATTATTATTAACTAATGCCAATGATAATTAACTGATGACAGTCTACAGTTACTTACAAACTATCTAATTACCAAACTAATTTCAGAAAAAAACACAGTATATTTTTTATAATATTTGTAGGACCTCTTGATCACAGCATTGATCAATATTTGAATATTTGAAATGTTTTCTAAGTCACGTTTCCTAACAGGAGATTTTTCCGAATCAGGATATTGAACCAGGTGGGATAATTTCCAAGATGTGGAATCAACTTTTGAACGAATATCAAGAGGTCTGTCATTGTGGGCGATACCATATAAAAAGTCCTCACAATTTGGCGGAATATCAACCGCAAAATTAGTAAAATGTGATTCCATTTGTTAAGCATTGAAACAACTAGATCACCATCATCATTCCGAGTTCAATGGATAAAAGTAGGTGTCCGTCTTCCGCGAATATGAAAATGTCGTAACGAACAAGGTGGGAGTACGAGCTGATTGGTATTGATTAATGAAGCCCAGTAAAAGCTCATGAATGAAGAACAGTTTCGTGAAACCTTTTGCCCATCATTTTCAATAACCTCCGTATATCCTGGATCTAAAAGTATAGAATTGAGACGGGAGTCATAGCAATTGACTGTTAAAATGCTGCAAAGGTTTTAATTTGTGTGAATTTCATAGCACCCCAAAAAGTACAAAAAAAAATCTTTTACTTTCAGGAAGGTGGTGGCACTCAACTTTTTCTATGAGGTTTTGAATCTTATATTCTTTCTGCGTTAATTCAATTCAATGTTTTCATCAAAATATTTTAAATTGTTTTGTAAAATATGAACTTCAAAATTCTACATTCTATTCGCTATACCATATTGTCGGATTCTATACTTCTGTTGGCTTCGATCAAAAAACCTACTAGACACGATTCAGTTCTTGTAGAAAGTTGCCGATTCACCAAACTAAAATCAGTTTGCAAAATTTTCCGGTTTGAATAGAACGAAAAGGACCACTGTCTGACAGAATACAATGTTCAGTACAATAAATGAAGAAAGACGTTAATTGATTCTGTTTATGACAGAAAATGAAGACGATGGTTCATAAAATAGTCATCATTATGTAAGTCTAAATGATATGAATTACATGTGTATAATCAAATAAATACTACTATTAATTCACTTTAGTGACTAATCTATCCAACTTATAAGAGCAACATAACGAGATCTCAAAAACTTCATTGAATCAGTAATAACAATGCGGAAGTCTACAGAAGCAGATTACCCCGAAAAGAGCCTTGAAGTGTTTACCAATCAACTACCCTCCAAGATGCATTATCTATGGAACAAAATTTGCATTTTTCACTAGTATGGGTAATGGAATGTTAGACTGGTGAACGCAGTGGATAACAAAAAGGTATAATTGATATTTGATGAAAGCATGTATACTATGTATAAACCCACAAAATACATTTTTATAATACTGTTTGCTACTTGCGACATATTTTTCCAATATAAATGAAGGAGGGTGCTTACTTAAACAGAGAAAGGGTGGTACTTTTCTCCAAACCGTCGTCGAATGGAAGCAAAGTGTTCTGTCAATGCCTTTAAAGTGGATTCATCACTAAGCAAGAGCTAAGTAAGTCGAGAAACCCGATGCACCTGGTATATAAGGTTTTGTGTTCCCCTATGTGAGGAACGATGAGTGCATGACAGTTCAGTGCGTACGCAGTTAACCACTCAATTGCACTCTATTTTTTAAAGGGCCATGTAGGCAAATTATTTGATCTGAGAAGCATAACAGTCAACTTCATACACTTTACACTAGGAGTTCAACATTATTAGCAAATGCGAAGTTCACATACAGTAGATATAAACAAATCGGGAAACCAGAAGGTGGACGCTCAAGGCATTTGAGTGAACATTTATCCCATTGTGTTGCACCTGGCATATGTCCAAACATTCACCTTCGCCGGAAACTAACATACGAAGTCTTAGAATTTGCACTGAAGCGACAATTTTGACAATGTATTTGTTAGTAACAGTGTGAACTGCAGGGGGATTCGCAGTCAATTACTTAAAATTATAGTAATATGCTAATATTAACTTTATTTGAACAGATATCGGCATGGTAGGTGGCTTGGTGATTTTTTTGTCAGACTTTTCTGTTGGGTACCTAACTTGAACTTTTGGATTTCGACGAAACTTGCTAGTGTTTTCGGAGATACTGCCTTCTATACTGCTGCAATTTAATATTGATAGACCAGTAGCTTCCTCCAAACTACAGTTTTATTTTATTATGTATATATGTATTTCGGGAGCAACTTACTCCCTTCATCAGTACAAAGCTAATCAATTTAATATTCTTAGGATGAATGTAAGGCAGTTTTCCAGTCAATTCAAACAAGTTGGTAATATACTATTATTAACCTTATTTGAGTAGATATCGCAATGGGACATATTTTGAGGCCTCATTTTAACTTCTTTCTCGTGCATATTACAATTTGCGTAATTCTAATACATATCAGTTTCAGAGAGTACTAATCCACTAATACTAATACTTTCCACTCCCTGATCTATGGGACGCCAGAGGGCCAGAGGGGGATGGAAATCACGTCGGGAGTAGCACAGGGATCCATGCTAAGGCCGGACCTCTGGAACGCTTCCTACGATAGTCTGCTGAGACTCGATATGCCCGAAGAGTCGCGCCTGGTCGGTTATGCAGACGAGGTTGCGGCACTTGTTGCCGGACGCACTGTTGAACAGGCACAAAGCAGACTTGGCATATTGATGCGACAGGTAAGCGGATGGATCACTGCTCACGGTTTCAACCTTGCGCTGGAACAAACCGAAGTATTCATCCTGACCAGAAAGAGAATCCCGACCCTGCGTACCATATCGACCGGCGAGTTGACTATAGAGTCAAAACCAGCGGTTAAATACCTTGGTTTAATGCTTGACTCAAAGATGAGCTTTTTCGAGCAAATCAAAGCAACAGCGGACAGAGCTGCAGCTGGAGTCGCGGCCTTGAGTCGGCTAATGGCGAATGTCGGGGGACCTATATCAACTAGGAGACGTCTCCCTATGGGAGCAACGCAGTCGGTTCTTCTCTATGGTGCGAAGGTATGGGCTGATGCCCTTGACAAGGAGGTACATCGTAAAGGCCTGGCTCAAGTGCAGAGGCGATGAGCTATAGGAGTGGCGTCTGCTTATCGCACCGTCTCCGAACCGGCTGTGATGGTGATCGCGGGAGTGATCCCCGTTGCCCTCCTTGCCAAGGAGCGCAAAGCTACCTATCGCCTTAAGGGCGAAAACTTAACAGGAGTGGCTGCCGTGAGGAATGTTAACGAGTGGCAACTTTCCTGGCAAAATAAGCCAAGGGACAGATGGACTGCACGGCTCATCGACAAATTAGACCCGTGGTTGAACAGAGCGCACAGTGAGATTAATTACTTCCTTACCCAACTTTGAAGTAGGCATGGAGGTTTTCAGTCTTACCTGCACAAGATTAGGAAGGCGCGATCTCCTGATTGTGTGCTCTGCAATGGAGTGGCGGACGACGCTGAACACACCTTTTTCTCTTGCGAGAGGCGGAATGGCTTTCGTCAGCAGCTTTATGCAGACACAGAGGAGCTCTCTCCAGACAACATTGTCAGAGAGATGCTGAAGAGCGCTGGCAGCTGGAATGGTATTGCGCATTATGTTCGGGCTCTTCTTATTGCGAAGATTGAACTCGACCGGCGGAGGTATCGGACGGTAAGGGTATCCCTGAACTAACAGCAACTCCCTTCCTCCCTTCCCCTCCCGATTGGTGAAAGGAATTCCCTGACGTGAAGGCTCCCAAAGCCGTGAGAGCGGGAGGGCTAGCCCGAAGTAATATGTCAAACGGTTCCAGGCTAGTTCTCTGATGACAGGGAGGTGTTTAGTTAGTAGTCCGCCAGCGTGCTATTACGGAAGGCCAACACTCTGTGCGTAAACGCATTCACCTTCCCTACTACCAAAAAAAAAAAATACTTTCATCCTATATAATTGCATTCGGTAAAAAGAAATTTACATCCTCCCTTTACATAAATGGGAAGGTCCCATGTGGCCACCAAATTTCGTTTGGATAGGCAGAGCCGTTTCGGAGAAAAGTGCGTGTGACAGACATTTTAAAATTAACCGTGATGTGATACTTTGAAATTACTTTTCATTTAAATTCTACCTTTTTCAAGTCAGTTGCAGTGAATGTTTTGTATTGCTTTGCGGACCTTTTTCATCGTCTCTGATGATCGACGTTTCAATGTTCAAAGAGACTTTCTTAAAAGTATTTTTTTCGATTTAGCAGTCACTATATGTTTAGATACGGTTAAATGCAATTCAGTCGGTGAAGTTTTATTGTATTGTGTATGATGTGAGAACCGGAACGTTACCGAACTATAATATAATAATAAGTAATGTTGCCCTACCTATACAAAACCGATCGGTTTTGTGACCAAGTTGGGAATTACTTATAATGAAAACAGCGCCTTTGGGGGAAGCTAGAAAAAACATTCTGAACCCAGTTCCCGATTGAGAGAAATGATAAACTTAACCAACAGAAGCCAACCCCACTAAAAAATGAGAGAAGTTGCTAAAATCGTAATATTTGCAGCTACATAGGCTTATTTGAAAGAAAAAGAATTTGAGAAAGGTTTCAAATTAATGAAAAGTGATTATGGGATGCATAAGCGAAATTTCAAAAGGGCAGGTATGCCGTTTCAATTATTCGGTACATAATGATCATTTTCTTATATCTTAATCAACCATCAAAAGAATCTTGAAATGAATGAGCACCTTTTTCATTACATAATAAAATCGCATTCATTCTTTTGTTTTTAAGTCAGTACTAACAATCCTATCAAAAAAATATTTAGACGAAAACAATACAACGAACACCTTTCAAAATTTATCGTGTCCAATAAACTAAAAACGAACTTAACAACAATAGGTACAAAATATTTGATAGAGAAAAATACATTGCATAACTCTGAATCATTTATCTAAATAACAAGTTCGGTATCTTTATATGAATTTATAACAAGATTGTCATTTGGATTCATTTTAAGTGCGATCTAATTTAAAAACTCGAATTTCGTGTTTTGAATCATGGACAATCAGTGTTTTTCTTATTATTTAACATTTTTTTGAATAAAAAAGAAAGAAATACTTTCACAAACTGGATAAACTCCAGCATGAGTTGCTCCGATAAAGAATAAAAAATTCTTTATCTTCACACAATAAAGCTGCCAGTGAAGCAAGATAATAGAAGAAAGCTTTAGAAACGGTCTGCAGCAATGAAGTTACATTTATTAGAAACGATTTATATTATTCAATCAAGTTTCAAGAACTGCTACTAAAAATACCAATCATCAGTTCTCGTTTTATTTCTCATAAGCGCGAACGGAAGGGTTATATTTAATAACATTTACTTTCAGTCTTTATTGTATTTTATGCAAGGCTAGAAAGCCATTGATCTTTTAAAGGCGTCAGATGTTGTTAGTTCAGCGACTTTTACAAAAGCCAAATATTAATTATACATTGCAAAATAGATCGCACATTTATTATAATTATACATTGTCTTAAAATGAGAAGGTGAATGATGTATTTCTGTTTAAGCCTTTGATTAGCAACATAACCTTCATACAAATATTAATATCTATATAAAATTTTAAACCTGTCAGTAAGGTGTAAGACATTTATTTAATTGGCACTCTAATTACAGGCATGTATTGAATTATATCTTTGAGTTCATTGTACCTTATTAATAAATTTTGTAGAGAGTGACAAACTAAGTTGAACATTTCAATGACATCGTGAATTGCTGTTGTATAAAGCAACGGCAATATATTAAGCCTTTAGAAAAAAAGTCGCATGGACAAAGCACTCGCTTTTGATGTTTTTGTATCAATCCCAGCATAACCAGTAACGAAATTTAAAGCAGCAAGCATCATAAGTCAATACATAAAGCTCTAAGCCTTTGTCAATATATGTCTCCGTCGTGTCATCGAGGTATTCTCATTTTATAGGAACGAAGAACTTTGACGGCATGTTGATTAGTCACACTTTAAATAAGGACGACAACTTGCCGCTGGCTACGCTATGCAATGGAATTCACTATCCCGGTCACTATCCCCGGTCGACGAGTTAGTCGCCCCAAAAATACATGGCACACAAGTCCTGGAGAAGCTGAAGTACAATTCAGCAATTCCTGAATAACCCCGTGTAGGCTTGGCGGAGCAATATGTCCCAATCGAGGCTGAATGATAACCCTATATACTTAGATACCCATCTCAGTAAAGTATCAAAGTGCTTGGTTGACCTACCATGAACCATTGGGGGGCCTTGCATCAATTTCTTCACTATTGTAATATTCTAGTTAATGGTATACACTTTTTGTCTAGATACTACATCGAATTGACTTAAATTATTCAAGATAGGAAGGATTCTGATAGGATCTGGTATACATTCATTTCCCAGGAAATATGAATGAATCTTTCAGTAACGGGGTCTTTTTAATATCACCAAAGTACAATTTCAGGTTAGGAATGTTGCTAAAGACTACCACATTATTTTCATGAAAGCTCAAGGAATCCCCCAAAAAGCAACTATTTCAAAAATCTTAACGGTACTTCTCTTTGTTGCAACATTTATTAGAAAATTTTAATCAGTTGCTGATGCAATTATAAATACTTACAGTCATTGGTAGAAGAAAATAAACTATGGTTGGTATTGTATATTGCGCTTTTTTCATTGTATTGAACTAAACCTTATTAAATTAGTTTATTGTCTTTCTATCCGACTATCGTTCAATTTATTCGTAAACAGTAATATATACATACACGAAATTGCAATAAAATTGGAACTGTGAACACCTTTGCACGCAGACATTAACTTAGGATGATGTGTAAGGGTGGCGGAAGTCGATGGACATTTTGGAATCGAAACACCCAACATAATGATATTTGTTGAAATAAAGTTAAGGAAAGTAGATTACAATACATTGAAAATTTATTGAAATCATGCTAGGTAGAAATTCTACTATTATTAGCAAAATTCTTATAGGTCAAAACCCCTTTGTTCGTATGAATTTTCCATATTGTAAATAGTGTTAAATACGAGCTCCGTACGATGGTTCCATTTTCCATGGCTCATCCATTTTTACCTGAGAAATGCATAAAACCTTTCATATCCTATGCTGCAGTTTCCGAATTTGTTTTCCTTTTGTTATCGCTTTAAGGAGTTAGGGCACTGTAGCTGCCTAATAAATAAACATATTCTGGGATTTTTTTCAGCGAGACAATGAAATAAATTAAAATTCGGATAAAGGTTGTTAATTATACATATGATAAAATATATAATATAAATATAAATCATTTCCTTTGAAAGTAATGGAAAAGAAAGTGGCGGCTACACAACTTTTCTTCGACGAAGCTTGCTTTGCCGAAGGTCATTTACAACTTTTAATTTACTGCAAACGAAGATTTTTTTCAATTTTACATATACATAGCTAGAAAAGGACATTTTCAGTGAAAATTATTCGAAAATGATAAAACAAAACATGGAATGTATCGCGATTCTAACTACTTCCATGCACAATACAGTTAAAATTTCAAGACAATCGGTCGAAATTGATTCGAATTATTAGTTTGGCCAACTTGAAAAATGTAGTTTTTACAAAAACGCGTTTTAAATTTTCAATATGTTTGCATCTGAGCGGGGTTACGCCAAAATTCAAAATAGAAGTATTTAAATATTTTTCCCAACGTAATGCTTTGAGTATCCAATTTTTAAGGTATTGAGGCACTTTTTCAGCAAAAAAAAGATCGATATGCTGAAGTTTCTCCCCTAAGCTAACTCCTTAATTATTTAGTTAGCTATTGAATTGATGTTTAGCGGAAACTATTTAACATCGTTGAATTTTGTTAGGAGTTTTTACGGTCCCTGATGAACTGAATATATGAAGGCAAATTCATACACCACTGCACTAGTAATGAAGAAGGAAAAATACCCATTTAGTTAAATATTCATAAAAGAATTAAAAGTATATAAGCTTTTGAAACTAATTCTTTGAGTATACTATAATAAGAGATTGTAAACCTATAATGATAATTATTATCACTGACATTGAATGATTAAATTTCGTGTGCGTCCACTTCACACTTGGCAAACTATGCATGCTTTTGGAGATTTATTGATAATAATAAATAAAACGATAAATGATATAAAGTTTATTTTTCCTGGGAACTTCTAGAAAGCAACATATTATATTGCATCGCAAGTAATGAAGTGATCAACCTAGTTTCCATTGATAAATCAGATGAAAGAAGTCACATATTTACACAGCTAATAAGAAATGTAAAGAAGCGTGTTATCAAAATGAAATGTACGCCAATTTTACGAAACATTTTGTATTCGAATAAAGATTCCATTCATCAATATAAGCCCATACGCCGGCTTGAAAATTTCATATAGAAATAAATATTATATATGAATATTTAAAAGTGGCTACTTTTCAAATTTTATTGACTTTGGCATATATATATATCAAGTCATTGTTCTCATTAAAAAAGGGGTAGAGCCATTTAAGCGGGGGCCATTTTTAAGGGTTTCACTCTAAAAGTAAAATCTTATTAAAATTGGTTTGCAGTCCGTATTAGGCTCTTTATACCGATATCTGTCCACATAAAGTTTGTTACAGTGCATTGCTATATTTCCTAGAAGTTGACCTAAAACCCCTGTAAAATCCTTCTTAATCTCGTTATTATTAGCAACATTATAATGGATTAAGGCTGTTCTTCTCGAGTAAATTTACTGAAAACCAAGGCAGAGAATGTCAATAACACACTATAGTGAGTAGTTTAACATATTGAAGACATATGTATATTGAACCATATATATTTGGAACCCATGTACACCTAAATATTCATGTAGATGATGAGGGATCGGGATTGACAGCATCAAATAAACTACAAGTCGAAAACCGTAAACTCGGCGCTTCACGTATGAATTATACTTCATTTGAATTGATATTCCGTGTTTTCGGTTGCATTAAATTTACACAGAGAGAGTCACATATTTGAGCTACTAAAATTTTTTCAATAATATGTAGTAAGATTTTCACCAAACTTCTTAGTATCAATCTTTTTATCATAGTCTAAAATTTGATGATTCCAGAATGAACTTAAGGGTTTTCCAGAATTTTTATTAAATGTTTATCTGGTTTCTTTTCTGCAGCTTCGACGTAAAAATGAGTATTCATTGAAGTGAGAATTGTCGAGGGACTTGTGATTTTCTATGCCTTAAATTGTCAGAAGACGCACTTTTAGTGCGGATTTTGTACACTAAAATTGCGTTGAATGACTATATGCGGTTATACCGAATGCGATGAGTGAGTGACAATATGATTTTGTAATCAGAGAAGAGGAAATCTGTAGTAAAGTTGATAAGCAAATACTTTCAACTATAACAATAACTGAAAACCATTGAAGATTCAATACTTCAATCACATATATTTGCCAAAGTACCAGAGTTTGAAATATTTTGCATAGAGTAAATTGCTTCATTTACATATAAAGGGACAAGAGCGACACCATATATATTTAAGAAATATATGTGTGATATGTGAGATATGAAAAGACAAAAAATTACTAGTTTCAAAAAGTTATAAGTTATAGTATAATAATAATAATCGTTGGCGCAACAATCCATATTGGATCAGGGCCTTGAAGTCGAACACACTTCATTCAAAACCGCACGGTACAATACAGTACACTGCAGGAGGAAATGTGGTCAGTATTGCGCTCGCCCATGATTATTACCCTGATTTGACTACTCATTCTAATCGCATATACGCCTCTTAAAAATTTCTCAACTTCATTCAGTTTCCGGTCTATGCCTCCCTTAATAAAGAACTCTAGACATCCGGTATCGTACCGAGGTCCACCAATTCGATATCCCTAAAAGCGTCCTAACCTACACCATCGCTCCATCTTAGGCAGGGTCTGCCTTATCTTCTTTTTCTACCATAGATATTCCCCCTATAGACTTTTCAGGCTAGATCATCTCCATCCATACCGATGAAGTGACCCGCCCGGCGCAACTTATTGTGCCGGATTTTATCCACAACCTGACGGTCATGGTATCACTCAGAGATTTCATCGTTATGTAGACTACGGAATCGTCCATCCGCATGTAGGGGGCCAAAAATTCTTCGGAGGATTCCTCTCTCGAACGCGGCCAAGAGTTCGCAATTTTTCTTGATAAGAACCCAAGTCTCCGAGTGATACATGAGGACTGGCAAGATCATTGTCTTGTACAGTAAGAGCTTTGAACCTATGGTGAAACGTTTTTGTAAGCTGAAATAGGGTCTGTTGGCCGCCAACAACCGTGCGCGAATTTCATCATCGTAGCTATTATCGGTTGTGATTTTCGACCCTAGATAGGAGAAATTATCAACGGTCTCAAAGTTGTAGTCTCCTATCTTTATTCTACCCGTTTGACCAGTACGGTGTGATGTTGTTGGTTGGTTGGTTTTCGGTGGTGACGGGTACTTGAAAAGAAGAATGAGGAAACCAAACGAATTTCTTAATCCGAAATTCACTGCTAGAGTACCGTTTCTAGCTGATGAATGATAGAAGGTAGTCCAACAAAGTAAAGGTTAGCAGCAAAATGGAAGCAATCATAGTTAGGCTGAATAAAATTAACGTTTAACATAAAAGCCGTGGTATTCCCTTATTTTTTGAACCATAATTTTACTTTTAATTTGAAAATTACACAATAGTCAATGTTCTTCCTTATTTGCGGCTCTGAACTAAACTTGCGGATAAATTCTGTATTTTCGTACACTACTAATATTTACTCATATATACTCTTCCATCCGATTTTATTACCACAATTCATTTAACTTGTTATTTACATATGGTTTGTTTAATGTATATACTTGTATTTTAGTATAACTCTCATCACCATAGTATACTGAAAACTACATCGCAGGTAAATATTATAAGCATATGTTGATTAAATTACTGCTATCGACAATCAATTGCATCTGAATAATGTGTGAAACAATATAATGAAGTAATAACTGTAATTGTATTCAAAGTACGGAAGTTGCGATGACTTTCTGGAGAAAGTTTCCAATAAAATGATGAATTTATTAGCAAAACATTCAAAGAAAAATAACGTAACTTTAACGATAGCACGCTTGCAGCCGGAGAGTTTCCACCCACATCCGTATTGATATTAGCTGGTGTTATGTACGCACATATCACATACAAAACACACTTGGAGAATTATTAAAGGGGCTGGCTAAATACCCACAACATAGAGGATAAAGTGTTTTTAATTAATTGAAGAACAAACCAGAAATAGGAAATTAGTTGTTTCAGGTATGGAAGATTTCGCGGTTTTCTGGTGAATGAAATAAATAAAATAATATTATAGTTTTCGATATTTCAGAGCTTAAAGCCAATCCTTTTATTTTCTGATGGGTTAGGGCGCAATAAATTCTATCTTGCGATACAACTTTGTTTTCATGCCTAAAACTGTGCTTCTTAAAAAAAATTAAAATCGAAAATGGTACAAAATCTTTATTATTTTTGCTTGAACCGATAGTGCAGTTATTGTCACAATTAAAATCCTTGCTCTTTCTGCATTTCCAAATTTCATATTGTGACAAGGAAGTTATTCATAAAGCGGCTCGATTGAATAACCACAGAAGGTAGTCATTTTTTTTACATTTTTTCTGTTGGATTGAAGGAACGAGAGTTGGTACATTTTGGTTCTTTACTTCCTTAGACCTATTCAAGTTTTCTACAGAGCGCAAAACCATGCACTTCAATGCATTTTTTTTTTTCTGTTAGATGCCTTCAGATAACCATAAAACTGAAATAAAATATGCATAGAAGTACTATAAAAGCGAATGCTGACTATCGAAGACAATGAACGGCGCTTCTTCGACTGTATGGACATTAAACTTGGGCCTCAATAGGTTACGGTGGGCGGGTCACTTAATCCGTATGGATGAGGATGATCCAGCCCGGAAAGTCTATAAGGGCAATATCTATGGTAGAAAAAGAAGACGAGGCAGACCCTGCTTAAGATGGAGCGATGGCGTAGGTCAGTACGCCAGACAGCTTTTAGGAATATCGAATTGGTGGTCCTAGGCGCAAAACCGGGATGTCTGGAGTTCCTTATTAAGGCAGGCCTAGATCGGATACCAGTTGTTGCGCCGTTGATGGTGATGATAAAAGTCAATGGAAAACAACCAAAATGGCCGATTCGGTTGCTGTCTAATATCATGCAGATTTTCGGAGGCATTCTTGACAACAGTATCCTCAATCGCGACATTGTTCAAATAATCTAATATAATAATCAAGCGCTGTTTTTTAAAAGCTGCGAAATGACTGATGCAATACACGATGCCCAGTTACTTCTGGAGAAACACTGTCAGAAGCATCGCCCTCTTTACATTTCTATTCTGGATCTAGAGGAGGCGTTTGACCGTGTGCCGCACAAATTTATTTGGTATGCTGCGGCACCTCCTAGTGTCAGAGAACTCGTGGAAAAATTGCGAGAGAGGCGTTCTCTTGTCAAGAATGGTCTTAATATCGAATTCGATGGGAAGCGACCGAAAATTCAGTCGAAACAACGTTGGCTTGATACGCTAAATGTTTTGAGAGCCTCTCGACTTCATTATCAGATTTATAAACAAAAAAAAGCGTAATTGATTGAGATGAGCTGACCCTGCATAGAAAAGAACAAAAGCTAAAGAAGAAGAATACATTTTATTTTTTTGCTTTTATCACGTCAAGCCCGAAACCGTTTACGCTCAACATTCTTTTAAACGCTTCGTGTGACCAACTACCATCCTTTTAAAAAAATGATGGGTTTCTTCATGTTTCAGCGCCGCTAAATGAACTGTTTTTGTAAGTTCATGAGGAATTCAAATATCAATGTTATTTAAGTGTCCAAAATTTATTTAACTGCAAGAAAACTATCAGCGCGGTGTTTTTTAAATTCCTTTTTGGCCTGGACGTTTTCTTGGAGTATTGCCACTATAAAGCTCACATAGTTTTTCTCAAACTTCGCTCGCATTATTCGTTTTACGGATGTAAAAGAGTAAAATATGGTGAAAGTGCACACCTTGCTGTTGCATTTTCAGTTTGCTTGGAGATCTCTAAAACTTGACCAAATCGCTCAACTTTTCTAAAGAATGAAGCTTAAACCCTCAGCTATCAAACAACGTATGTCAAACATATATGTATCTTAAAACCCCTAGGCTGTCAAAACTGTACCAACAATGTGCAATAGTTGGAAGAAAACTACAATCGCTTTTCACTCAATCCAATATAATCTGACTTTGATGTACTTGATTTCAAATTATTTTTAAATAAACCTCAAAAAGCTCTTGTGACCATGATCTGTTAGTTATATTGAATGAATGAGTAGTATAATTTCCTTTTGATCTCGACAATTTTCATTTCTATTCATATTTAAGCAAAGAGAAATCAAAACACCCCAACCCTTATGCTCAAAGGGCTTCAAGTAAGACTCGCATCCTAAACCTGGGCTCTGTATGAGCCAGAGCTTATAGTCTATCAGCTTCAGTCCAAAAAGTCTTTTGAGTTCGATGTTTCTGGCAACAATTTCTGATAATTATAACGGTCTAAATTTATGGCATACTTTAAGACCAAGAGGTCAAAGATACAGTGTGAAAATGAGGAAGCTATTCAAACAAAGCAAGTTTTTCAAAGAAAACCGAAATTAATTTACTCCTGTCACTTTAAACGGCACTTTGCACAAGCAAGGATTTTGGATCGAAAAGTGCTGACCCACTTGCAGTCAATGAGAAATATTCAATTCAGATGCTCGTAATCTAACAAAGACTTTGCATAAATTTCGTTCACTAAAGAAAATAACTGTTGTTGAGAGTGATTTTTTAATCTACCGCCAAGGTCAAAAATGTTATGAGTAGAACTAATTTTCTCAGACAGCTCAAACGCAGGAGCTAATTTATCTTGCGCTCTGAAATTATTCACGATGAACTTTGTGAAAAATAAGCAACTAGATGTTTTTATGTGTGTGTGAAGAGACGTATATAGATTTTGCACCTTCCTCTCTCATATATATGATAAAACTACAATATCTTCAAAATTACAACCATTTTATTGTTGAGAAAACAACGTGTTTTCGCTCTTTTTTCGGTTTTAACATCTATTAGATACACGCTAACCAACTATGCATGTCTGTGAATACACCACACAAAATTTGCAAGATTGATGTCGAATTTTTCTTTCTTTCGAAAGATAACCAAGTATTTCTTAACATTTTCTTTTCATATTTGCCGCAACTGAGAATTGTATTTGCATTTCAAATCAAACAGGGGCCAAACGGCCGAGAGACCTTTAGAGCTTCTTCAATGATTGACTTAATTTACGTTTTATTTACATGAACTAAGATTAAACACGTACAATATGTTTAATGATTTTGAGGTAGAGTGTAGAATTCTGTATTACATTGTCGCATTCATCAATGCATGAATTCATGTCGTCCACCTTTAGATTGTAGTTGACCTGAAAAACTCAAGCGAGTCTGTCGAAAATTTCTCATGTAAAGGTTTTGTTACCTATCTGTATACATATACTGAGTGGGATAAAGCAAATTGGATTTTTCTGATAAAATTTAAAAAAAATTAACAAATAAAGTGGAACTAGAGGATAAAATTCCCTTGCTTGAAATCCGTCTCTATATTTCAATCAGGAATGAATTTTCTTCATGGACGTAATTGGGAAATTCTCCTGAATATAATAATAATTCATTCAAGAAAGTTTTGATGTACTGTCAAAATATTTTATTTAGGGTTTGTCTAAGTTTAGCAATCATTCTCAAAAAATATACATTTGACATTATTTTTATAAATAAACCTGACCATTTTTAACTTGATCGCTTTAATTCCCAGAAATCATTATAAGGTTTAGGAAAATTATAAGCTTTTATCACTTTTAACGAAACAGTAAAAACCAACCTTCGTTCTAAAAAACTCGGCAACATAAAATAATATTATAAGTGGGCTACCTTATTTTGCTACTAGCCCTGAACTAGTAAAAGCAAGCAACATAAGTAAAGAAATGTAGGCACTTTGTCGTTAAAACATCTTGAGGAAAGTAGATATAGACAGATATATCATGCTTCCTTTATGGGCATTTCTGATTCGAGCATGGGAACCACGATTATCTATCACAAAAGTCAGATGCATATGATTTTCAAGTTGGAAATGCTCCGAGGAAGGGGGGACCTTGGGAATATTAATATTAGGCATAATGAAAATTGTTTTGTTTACTTTTTAATGTGAAAATAGTCAGAATACCTGAAGTTCAGTTTTGTGTTCACCTTATGTAAGTAACTCTCTATATACATTTTTCCAGTCGTACATTGCCAAGAGCGCAAAATATTCCTTCATATATTCCTAAACTCTAAAATATACATATGTAAAAGCATATTAAAGACAACTATTGTGCTCATACTAAACAACAATTGATCTAACGCATCTACGCTCCGTGCACAAAAGCATACATATATGTAGGTAAATTAAATAACGCTGGCACTACTACACACATGTCCATTTTATTGAACGCTACTCGCAAACTTCATTAGCACATAAATATACATCCACATTCCTGTCTCCAGTAATTGATACTGATATCCAAATAGCTAAAAAGCCTAGGAAGCAAAACTAAAGTTCCCATAGACCCCGCCTTTCATTTGAGTTGACTTTATATGATGATGACGTCATACACGCCTCAGAGTGCAATAAATTCACGTAAAATGCAAAATGCTGACCTCCTATAACTTTGTTATTAATTGTTGAATTGTCTTCAAACTTTTCAGATATATGCTCCATAATATCGCCAATGCTGATGCCAAATTTTGTACTTCAAGAAAGAACTTGATGGGGGTTTCGAATAAATTTCTAAAATATGGTAATATATAATGACATTATTAACTTCATTTCTGCAGATTTCAGAATGGGATGTATTTTGAGGCCCATGTTTCATATAGATGCATTACTGTTATTTCAGATTTTTCAATTAGATAGGTTCCGAGAATGAATTCTGTTTTATTTTTTGGGTCACACGTTTTGAGTCCTCACCCACCTTCACCCACTATCAGAAGTAAAATCAGTTTCGAAAAGTACTAATCAAGTCCTTTCATCTGATTCCCCGCAAGATGATGTCCAGTCAACAAAATGTTACACCCCCTTTTGCGTATATGGGGGCACACTATTCAAACTCAACACAAAATGGCGCCACTTGCTATATGGAAAGCAATTCACAGCCCACACCTTCTCTTCAAACTTTGTGAAAAATGGTTCAGCCGTTTTCGAGTAAATCATGTGTCGCAGACAGGCAGACATTGAATCGGTTTTTATAAGGTGTTGTTTTCCACAAAACCTTGTAGGGAATCTTTTATTTCCAAAAACGGGCAAACAATCGGAATACATTTCATAATGTTGGCAAAACCTTCGGATTTGACAATCTCGACGATGGCAATATGATAAAATCGTTGGAGTCCCACGGGGAGAACATTTTAATTGGAAGCAATAGTGCTGTTTCTTGAGGCGACCCTAAAACGAAAGTGACAGGAAGCCTGCTTTAGGAGGTTTCAAAAAAGCGCTTTAACTCCATTTTTTAGCAAGGAAAAAAATGAATTGAACTCAGCAATTTTTTTTGGGGTTTTTAACATTAAAATTTCCGAAAAAAAAATTGTTTTTAGTTAAAATATCTCATGACATTTAGTTGTCATGGGAATTTGTTCAGCACCATCTCGCTGGAGTTTTACAATGGCGTGTAAAATGCAGCTCTTTTGTGAAACGAAAAAAATTGAGCTTTTAAAGTTTACAGAAAAGATTTATCTTTGACAATAGAAACCTTTATTAGAATTACAAACTTTGCAGGGAGAAATAAGCAATCGAATTATATAACTATGAAAACCTTTATAGTGAACTTTTAATGTAATAATTGTCAATTCGATTTCTGATCAAACCTCTGTTTCTTTATTTGTTTACTTTAAGAGGTAAGATTATAATGTTTCACTTGAATAAAGTATTTTTCAATACAGCAGCGATTAGCTGTCGAATAAAAAAAAAATTATAATTTATAAATTTTGTTTCCCAGCCAACAATATGGAGAAAGTAATAATAATAAAGAGAAATAATAACATTTCCTTGTTTAATCAATTAATATAACGAATATTACCACGCATATATTTAAAGAAAATGAATTTATGTTTTTGGGAAAAATACTCCCCCTTGAATAACGCAAAAGTTCCACTGAATATAATGTAAAAAAGCAATTAGTTAAATGGATCTGGAGTTATTCCCATATGCATGCGCGTCCAACAATTGATATGAATTAAAAAAAGGTCTCGCCCTCATAAGGGATGAATTTACGCTATTAAACGAGAACTTGATCTATGCAAAGAAATACTTCGAAAAAAAGAAAGATGTATTCATGTTGGAATAACCTCTTAACATCTTAAGAAACAAGTCGGGAAACCGGAAGCTAGACACTTCAGGTATGAAAGGTTTTGTGTATTTCTTTTATAAATAGATTTTTGTGTGCATTTGTCCCATTAGTATGTAGCACGTAATATATGCATATTTTCAAGTGATATTGACATTCATAGCCGTGATCTACGGTGATACGTGATTTTAGAGTGAACTTAAGCGGGGTTTTCTTGTCAATTACTAAAAATGATAGTAATGCACTATTAACTTTCCTTGAACAGGTATCGGTATAAAAGTTATTTCGGATCCTAGGCAGCCCCCTGATTTTTTCAGATTTTTCGGTAGGGTAGTTTCTGAGAATGGATTCGTTAAAGAAATGATCACTTTTTAATTTAAGTGAGCATTATAATATCGAAATATATATAGGTGCGATTCACCCTTTAATATGGCATGGTATTGGCTGAAATCCCTCTTTCCTACTAGTTTCCATGACGTACTTCTACGGCGACTCATTCGTTGGCCATCTTAGGATAGTAGATTTCATCGTTTGGCGTAGACAGCAATGGAATTGTCGCCATTCGTCAGTGTGTGACCTATCCACTGTCAGTCCCACCTTCGCATCAACACATCCACGAGTAACTGGTTTGTGCACTGACGAAGTTCCTCATTCGAAAGTATATCAACGAAGACTTGAAATTTTTGCCTAACAATGGTAGTCATTTTCCATGTGCGACTCCCATATGGTAACATAGAAAGAGCATTAGTACAAAACAGTCTGATTTTGCTGTTGGTGTTGCGATAAGTGCATGTAAAGCGTTGCGACAAAGTAGCGAAACGGATCCAGTGCTTCGGCAAAAACGACGTTTGCAAAGTATGTCAATTAATTAACGCATTCAATATTCTCCCTAATGATGCAAAGAGGAAGAGTTCAATGACCCTTCACACTTTGAACCTTCAATCTGACTCTACTTCCCTCCTCCTCCAAATCCAGAACTATTTGGTCAAGGTCCATGATACCGAACGAGAACAAAAAGACATAATCGGAGTACTTGAAAGAAGTGATGTTATTGCCATAAAGCGGGCTGCTTTTTGTTCATCAAGCCTTCAAAGTGTTATTTAATGAGTTTCGAAAGATTATTCTAGTTATTACCTTCATAGTAATGGGGAGCCCGGAATTAAATCCCCAATTGTCGCACACAAGACGGGTGCCCCTTTTTTGCGAATCTTAACGAACATCGCTTTCTTCCATTCTCCGAAAAAGTTCTCGAATTGTCATAATATCCAAGCAGTTTAGCAAAACACATACGTATATTTTTTAAGAATTGCGCCGCATCCACTTGATATCGGACCGCATCCACTTGTTATCGGACCAGACCAAATAAGGAGCAACTTACTTGCTCTTCTTTGGTCCACGTGACAGAAGCGGACCGCAGATGTTAAATGCTCACTTATATAATTCGCAGAACCCGACATGACTGTGGATTATATTGAGCGTAAATCCGCCCATACTACTAAAACCACATATAGCATAAGAAACAAATATTAGACCCTAATAAATACCTTTTGAATTCCTTGAATTATGAACTCGCTGGTACAATAGTGTGCAACTATTCAAATTTCACTCAACATTTGAAACTCTTAACAAAGCTCAAAGCCTAAAAAAAAATACAGTAACAAGAATCAAGTTACTTTAATCTGTCCTGACCAGCAAGAAGATTACACATATTTTGATTAATAGTTAGTGTTAATCACTAAGGAGCACTTTCCGGAAATGTGAAAATTAGTCTTGAACTTTACTGACAGTAATTTCCTCGAAAAGAGGCAGCTTCTGGAAAAGACTATAAGGCTAAGTTATTATACTACCTAACAATACAGGTCTGCAAAAAACAAATGTAACAATAATAACAAAAATGTTGCGAAATTCTTTTCAACATCCGGTGAATTCACCACACTGCAGCAGAAGAACATGCATGGAATTTGCTGGTTTGTTTCAATTAATTTCAGACAATTTGGTCGAAATTTACTTCCACAAGGGCACTGAAACATAAAATTGGCTTGAAGTATTCTACGATCTCAAATAAGTCAATTATTCATAGAAGGGAGCAGAACACTACAAGAGTTTCTGGGGTCGTATATAATTTCTATTATACTATAACTTATTCTATTAATAATGGTAAAATTTCAACCAAGATCTTCAGAACTTCAGAACAGAAGCTGAAAATAATCATAAAATAATTATAATTATATATAAAATTAAGCCTAAGTATGTTTAAGTAATATAATGGACCACTTTCCCCAAAAATATGATGATTATGCTATTTTTAATTAATCTTTTAAATACATTTTCCTTTTTATGAGCAAGAAAATTAAATAGATTGCCTTCTTTAATTTTTCCTATGAACGTGTCATATGAGTTGTAGTTTCACCAACAAATCAATAATCAAAGTTGCAGAAAAATTATTTTACAAACAAATATTAATATCTATATACTATATACCTTTAAATCAGCTACTACAATTAATTACTATCCTAAGCCTGCATTTATAGTTATTCCAAAGATTCGATAGTTGCTCCGCCTCACTTCAATCCACTTAATCCCAATTAAAATTGGCCGTTCGGAAAAAAATTCTACACTCTTTCACTATAATTTTCAAAGTATGCACGTGTTTATCCAATTTCTAGAGATTTGTCTGCAGATGATATGCACTTTTCATTATATTTCCTTGTAGAGCTATCTTAATCCCATTTCTATCTCATAATCATATTGATAATGTGGCTCTTGGTGAAATGAGAAAACGGCAGTGTTAATCACGTCACCACTAACAACATATTTTATGGATACACATAAATCACACAAAATCGATTTTATCGATACGTTCACGTTCACTGGTCGTTGAAATTGTTACACTTTTGATTACAGCATCAAAACGTAACGACCGATCTGATCACAAACCAAGATACACGGAGAAAAGATAGTTCCGATAGTGCTGCATATACTAACATAAGGTGTCCGCAAGCGCGCGAAATTCAAATTTAATTAGATCGATACAGTTCTTATAGTACATACATGTGGGAAAAGCAACGCGAGTCGCCAATAATTGTATTATTCACTGATCATGATAGTTTTTCTTCTGGTTTTTCCATGCATAGTAAATTGTTATTATTTACTTATGTCTCTTCCGCGATTTTGTTTTAGCTCACTCAACTTATTGCAGAAAATACACGCTCACTTTTATTTTCGTAGTATGCATCGGATAACCATAAGAGTTTGTATGCTCGGAATCGCGTACGAGGCTGATCGTGAGTAGTATTATTATATTACAAATTCACTTTCTCTTACGAACACAACAAAAGCAGTATCGTTGACTTATAGGTGCAATGGACAATACTTCTTGTTTCATATATTTCCCATTAAATGTTAGAATTAAAAGTGGATTGGCCGAAAATGCACAAATCGGGTCAGGTATTTGAATCGGATCAAAAATTTGATCAGCCAATTTCAATGGAACAGATGAGGCACATAAATATACTTAGAAACATTCAAGTGTGCTTAGATGAGATTCTCGTTATCAGCAAAGGGGCACGATAATGAGTGTCAATATATTTATAATACTTATTAGCTTGTGAAGTTCAAAAATATGCGATAATTCCAGTCACATTAACAACAAAATCACGAGCGAATCGATCACACACACGCTACAAAACGGAACATTCAGTCCAGTATTACAAAATCTCAGATACCCACGATGTGAAACGAGAAAAAAGTAAAAGTAATGCAAGTCGCCAGATTGGATTTCCGCACGGTTGTGCTTTTCCAGCAGAAATAAACACCAAATAAGAAAATTTAACTAAACACACGGATTATTTTTACAAATATCGGAAACGGATAGCAGTAGACACTAAAATGTAATTTCTTAAAATAAATTTTTCCGCTAAAATGCCGAGCGAATAAGTGAAAAGGTTTCACTATCTATCTTTGAACTTCTTGATGACTGTGGCCGTCGACTTAAACTGGTCGGCACACACTAAAACTGAAAACGAAATCTTTGAAATCGCAAGTTATAATAATTCCTTCTTCTTGTATCTTGTATCTACCAAAACCCAAACCAAACAGCACAAAAGAGCTATGAGTTGCGGGCTTGTGACGACAACCACGACGACGGCGGCGACGGTCGTGGCCTAGCTTAAATTCAAGCTCGTTGCTTGCTTAAGATACTCAATATGAAAAGTAACGAAATGAAACCGAAAGGTGAGCCGCCAGGTGAGCTGAAAAAGTTTTAAGACATCACTGGATGCAGAAGTGAGCGTGGAGTAGCGCTGTATCTAAGCTAACGCACTGAGTATGCTAACTTAGCTCACTATCGCTTTTTTCAGACATCATAGCTTTTTTCCATGCTAACCAGTAATAGTAGCAGCACCAGTAACAAGCGCATAATTTACCATTCGTGAATTTAACCCATCAGCGGTCACTCATGGGCAGCGCTTCTATTAACATGAAATGGTTTAGCTTTAGGTTAAAGAATGAAGCCCGAATAGCTAGATATCTGATGAGTTTTGGTATTATCTTAAGTCGTGTATCACGGAAGTAACCTATATTGAATTTCCTAGTAGATCATGGGGTTATTATTTCATAAAGATATAACGACGCGCAATTACTGCTATGATGTAACCAACAGATACACTTATTTTTAACCGTTTAAAGAAAAATAATATTAATATCCCAAACCAAAAAATATTGAAAAATTTGCTGTATTTCAAGGTGGTTAGCGAGCATTCTGCCAATACGATTTTCTGAAATAAGTCAGTAAACTTCAATAAAGGTTGCAATAAATATTTTCATGAGAAGACCGGCAAATGCCGTGACTTTATTCGATTTGGGGACATTTATGACCAAGGTAGATTTTTGTGAGAATAGTGTGGATCTGCATATTATGGCGATAAGAGTTCCACCTCTTGAAAAGCATCTTATGATTTTTTTTCTTCTAATTTCTTTTTTTCTTTTAATTTCCTAAAATGTCTCATTAACTACTCAAAAATGATGCCCTGTATTTTTGAAAAGAATTTTTTTTTAAATGGTCAAAAAGTACATTTTGTCAGTAAAGTCTTTGGTGTCGATTTGCAGGTACAACAGAAGCGAATTTCGCCAGTTAACTTTAAAGTTTACTTTATTTTTAATATTGGTTTATGGATTATCGGTATTTATTTATCTTTTAAAGTCAGTCACTAGATGTCTTTAGTTCTTGGATATTCATCCCGAAATAAGAAATGGTACCAAATGTCCATTAGAAAACGCAAGATAGGTCTTTTATATTATATATATACACTATATATTATAACAAGTCGGAAAACGGCAAGCTCGCGCTTCGGGTATAAAGGTTTTGTGTTCATCTTATGTAAGAAATTAATAACATTTTTCTATCCGTATGTAGCTATAAATCCAACATATTCCTTCATATTTTTCCAAACTACGAGACATATTACAGCCATAGACATACCTTAAACAAACAAACTACCTATTTCTGAATACTGTATACATATGTAAACGTATATAAATTGATCGTACCCATATTTCCGATTTACTTCTATCTATCTGAATTAGGCACTATCCGCAAACTCCATTAGCAGGCATATACTATATACCTACATACACACATCTCTGGTTGGAGTAATTACAATTCACATACAAATGACTAAAAAACCAAAACAAACAGACCCCATTCATAAGAACTCATTTCGTTGTGGTATTGACGAATTGATATGTGATGATGACGTCATGCAGCTTGTAGAGTGCACGAAATACACAAAAACTGGTGAGTTTTACCCCGTATTTTCCTCAAACTTGACCAAATTGTGTTCTAAAATGTGGAAATATACTACTATAAAATTTATTTGTGTGTGTGATTTTTTTCAGATAATTCGGTTGGCTAGGTTCTGAGAACGAGACCTATTACACTTTTTGGGGGTCATATTTTGAGCCCTCACTCCCCAACGTTTCACTCAATATCAAATATTGAACCAATTTCGAAAAGTACTAACTGAGACCTTTCATTCGATACCCCACATGGCTTAATTCTGTGAAAAAAAATTGCATCCTCCATTCACATGTATGAGGAGCCCCCTTAAACTTAACACAAAATGGCGGCACTTACTACATGTAAAGGGAACACCAGATTACATACTCTTAACAATTTTCATGACAATCGGTCTAGCCGTCTCCGAATAAATCGGGTGCGACAGACAGACAGATAGACGGACAGACAGACACCGACTCGATTCTAATAAGAGTTTGTTTCATACAAAACCTTAAAAATGAGCGGAGCTATACGTAGAAACTGCAACTCAATTGAAAATATGAAAAAACCAATTTGAGCCATGCTTTTTTCTAAAATTTCTACAAACAAGAAGCCCCAACATCATCTATTCCCCAGCTTGGCATAAAAAGCAATCAAAGAAGATCAAAGTAATCACGGACCTGGTCCAGCAATGGTACTGGGAACCCCCACCCAGACAACGAATAACATCGTTTTACATTAAATTTAAGATTACATGCAAAAGAGGGATGTAAGCTTTTCTCACCGACAGTATTTGGTGTGGATATCAATTGAAAGAATGGTTAAAGTATTCATACTTGAAAACATATCGTTCTATAACATGCCAGTGGTTTCTCAAAGATAACATTACTTCACCAGGATAGTCTCCTAGAAAAGATAATTATTTGACTACACCGGACTGCAAAACTCAGCAGCAGCTTATATATACTGGCGCCACTATTATTGTGTGGATATTATTTTTATTTATTATTTGTGTCCGAATAGCTGAGTGGTCAATACACAGGGCTGCCGTGCGGAAGCTCACGGTTCAAATCCCATTGGTGGCAGTGGATTTGACGTCGGATACCAGTCGACTCAGCTGTGAATAAGTCAAATCAGGGTAATGATCTCTGGCGAGCGCAATGTTGAATACATTACCTCCTATAGGGTAATCCTATAGCGTACCGTTACGTTCTTGAATGAAGTGGTCTAACACACTTCAAGGCCTTAACCAATTAGATTGTTGTGCCAACGATTATTATTATTATTTAGAAGAAAAAATTGAAATCTCAAAAAATATATCCTTATCTGTCTGTCTGTCTGTCGATCAAGCTTTCGACGTGTTCCTTGATGCGTTCTAGGATTATTTTAGCTATTATCTTTTCGATGGAAGCGAGCTTACAGGAACCCTTGTTATTGTCCAAATAGGAAGACAGACAGACTGAGAAGCTTAGTTTTGTTTATGTTTATCTTCAGTCTGGGACCAGATCCTTCTCCAAATTCAAAATCATTCGACCAAGGCCAATGATGAATGGCTGAGGTTATTCCTCCATAGTCGAGGTATGTCATAGTTCATTGAACTCTTCCAATCAAGGCAGCATGAAACGAAAAAATGCAACCTTGGTGGACTCCACCTCGTAAGCTTTTCCTTATTGTTTTGCATATGGAAAATGGGCCTCGTAGTATTATAATATATTATAGTTTAGTAAAATAGTTTTCTGGCTATCTCAATCCACTACGAAGTTATGATTACTTTAGTATTTTTCTAGGGATAGTGGACCTTACCACAAAAAGGTGTGTGTTCTTAAATTTTGGCAAACTTCTTTGTGTTTTTGTCACCATTCCGACAAAATAGAACACCAAAAACTGGATGTTTCAAATGTGAAAGGTGTGGTGTATTTTTATGTAGAGAACCTGGAGTGTATGACAGTAGTTTCGCTTGCGCATAGTTAAAAATTCCTTTCGTGCAAAATTTACATCTCTTTTGCATGTAACTGTAACGTGACCAACTTAGGCTTAACTCGAAATTTCAAGCGTGGACCGAACATTTTTCCTCAATTAAAAAACACTGAAAGCAAAAGTCAGTGCCTCTGTAACGTAATGAGCAGAAAATGAAAATGAAAATGCTTCCATACATAAAAATGAATATACACTTTTTAAATAAGCATGGGAGAAACAGCAAAAGTGTTAATTCATTATGGAAAACAATGAGAATGCTAGAAAAATGACGTTAATCTAACCTAAAATTTCAATGAGATAATTTTTAATTAGTTGTTAAAGGCACCACTGGTGTATCCCCCTTTTAGTAGTAGGTTTTATAAAAATTATCATATCAATGGTATTTTCTTCCATAAATTCTAACAGGCGTAGCGGTCTTGCAAACTGTAATATGTTCGACTGCATATTGTCTGATAAAAATCAATTAGTTATCGGACCGAAGGAATGGGAAAATTACTAAATAAATTATGAAGAAAGCAAGATTCTCTAGACAAGAAAATTTAATCTGCAAACATTCTTTCAAAATTTAATTGGCGATGGAGGAAAAAAGTCTCAAGACAACAGTTAGCTTATAGCTAAATAAAACAAGATTTTGTTTTACACAAAACCTTAAAAAAAGGATCGGTTCAGCTGAAAGCAATAAGAAATAAAGTACTTATGTTAGGTATATTAGTTACGATAGTAGATAGTGGCGTGAAGTAAACTCCGGTGAGTTTTGATGTTTCGATGAATTTATAACAATTAGATATACATATAAGGCACATTCTTAACACCGAGTACTACCTAAAATGAATAAAATTTTGAAAGTTTCTCCAGATTACCACTACTGGCGAAAACGATTTAAAAAGCTCCAGCTCCATATTCCATATTCCAAACTTGAAAATTATGACATTAGGACTTTCAACGTATGCGACCCAGTCAACCCTTTATTTTGTCTGACAAGACTTACAATACATGGGAAATTGACAGAGAAGGAGCGTTTAGAAGTCGGTTGGAGAAGGAAAATTTTGAACTTAATTATATGACAGAACAGTTATGAACGGTACATCAAAAGTGATTTCTTTTATGTTTATTACTGCCTCTTAAGAAAGAGATATTGTACAAGAACTTTATTAAAAATCGATTCACAATTTGTATATTTATTCGAAAAATTATTAGAATGCGGAAGAGCCTAAGGCCACAAAAAGGAAATCAGGGATAAAAATATGCTAGGCATATCTTTTTCTCTTCTCTTTCAAGTGTATAATCCGACAAAAGATGGTAATTCCACCTAAAATCTGAGTCTCAAATGCAACTAATTTTAAGGTTCACCCAAATGATAATGTAGTATTTGGTCGAATTAAGAATATTCACTTCAAGGCCCCCTTAATTTTATTTCATATAATATTCGTTGGCGCGACAATCCAATTAGATCAGGATCTTGAAGGGTGTTAAAGCACGCCATTCAAAATCGTAACGGTACATTACTGTTACCTGACTAAACTGGTATGCGACATCCAGTTACGATACAAATATTTTACGCTATCAAAAGTGCTTGGCAATATGAATCATGATATAAAATGTAATACTGGAAAAATTCTTGTAAATCTTAATTAAATAACGAACGAAAAACAATCAAGGGATTAGGTCATTGTAGAAATATTTGTTAAACTCAATCTTTTACTGAGAATGCCCTAACACCTTAAGAATGACATACCTAAAGAATTAAGGGATTAAGGGTTAAACACTAGCTTTTACTGTTATTGAAGGGGGTTATTCTCTTTCAACGAATTTTTCGTAAGGAGCTGAAAAAAGATACCAATGCGAAAATTTCACCATATATTTATTAATATCCTAAGCATATGTAACACTTTCTTGATACAGATATCATCGTTCATTCTGGAAGTACACGGCAACAAATACACCCATCTCCAAAAAATGCGTTTTTCGGGTGCCACGCTGGAGAGCGCTTTGTTCCTCTTGGAGAAAAAAATTAAGCAGAATTTTAACGTGTGAAGGGTTTGCAAACTAGGATTATTAAAAAATATTGAAAGGTAAATTTTTGCTGCTTTTTAAACTTTTTTTGTAAATTTTGGTGTGTTTTTCGGCTGCGTCAATATATAAAAAAATTGCTCTATGAATTCCAATTATCCTAGTTTGAAAGGAAGTACAAAGGATTTTTACAATATATTGCATAGTTCTTTTATAAATAATTTTCGAACGAAAATTTAGATTTATTGTCTGAATCGATAATCGATATCGAAAAAATACTGATTCAATTAAAATTATAATCGTGGTTCGGATGATAGAAGCAAGTATACAGAATAATAAAATGTTTGTTTTTTTTTTCTTTTCAGACTACTGCAAACAGTGATATGCTTTCCACTAATCACTTACCTAGGAGGAGTCTCTTTTGACGACAAAAAACAAAGAATTAATTTTTTTATCATAATTCGAGACCACAGTAATAACATATAAAAACAAGTCGGGAAACCGGAAGCTTGACGCTTCAGGTATAAAAGGTTTTGTGTTTCCCTATGTGAGGAGCATAACGTAGTTCTCCATTGGCTGATGGCATTGGCCCCAGGTATATAAATCGCTCAGATCGGGGCAGGTTGCTGCCATTCCCAAAACTGAGCGATTTAAATATCTCAAGGGGCTGGTTACTGCCATTCCCAGAACTGAGCGATTTAATTATCTCGAGGGGCAGGTTACTGCCATTGCCAGAACTCAACTATTTAAAAATCTATAGTCAATGCTATCAACCAATGGAGAACTGCGTTATGAAATTGCTTCACGCGTTAACGCTACCTGGATGAGGTAGCATTCCACAACTGGTGTTCTTTGTGATCGACGTATCAGCGCACGTCCAAAATCTGAAATTTACTGCAATGTCATCCGTCTGCCGCTCTCTATAGTTCTGAGTGTTGACCGACTATAAAAGACAATGAACTGCGTCTTGAGGTAATGGGAACGAACATGTTGCATCGCACCGGTGGGGTGACACGTTTCGATCACGTCTGAAATGAGGCGTTTTCGATGGTCTGTTCACGTAATTCACGCTAACGAGAATTTACTTACCAATATTGGTCTGAACATCGAAGTCAATGCTAAGCAACCAAAAAGCCGGCCGAAACAACGGTGGCTTGACACGCTGGATGGGGATTTAAAGGCCCCGCAATTACATTCTGATCAGACAATTGATAAAATAAAATGACGAAAACGATCACGACGAGACGACCCCGCTTGTGAACGGAACAAAGGCTGAAGAAAAAGAAAAAGATGTGAGGAGCGACGAGCGCGCAACAGCCCCGTGTCACATAGCTGAAAATTCCATTGCCCTCTACTTTTTAAAAAGAGTTTTAAATAAATCATTTGATGGAAACCCCTGTATTGATAATGGTCAACCTCATACGCTCCACACTCTGAGTTTAATATTATTAGCAAATGCCAAGAATTTAACCAACATCAAATATAAACAAGTCGGGAAACCGGAAGCTAGACGCTTCAGGTATGAAAGGTTTTGTGTATTTCTTTTATAAAGAGATTTGGGTGTGCATTTGTCCCATTAGCATGTAGCACGTAAAATATGCATATATTATGTGAAAATAGCCACTTTCAAGTGATATTGACATTCATAGTCTCGAATTTGCAGAGAAGCGACAGCTTTGACTTAGTATTACTTTGTTAGTAATTGTGCGATTTTCACCAAATTTGGCAGAATCATGCTATATACTATAGCCTATATTGTTGCAAAATTTGGTGATTCTAGGGTGAACATAAGGGGGGTTTACCTGTCAATTACTAAAAATTATAGTAATGTACTATTATTAACTTTATTTGAACAGGTATCGGTATGGAGGGTATTTCGGAGCCTAGGCACCATATAGTGACAGCCCCCTGATTTTTTTCAGATTTTTCGGTTGAGTAGTTTCTGAGAATGGGTTCGTTAAAAAAATGACCACTTTCAACCCCCCGCACCCCCCACCTTTTCAACAAATGTCAAAACTAAGACTGGCTTCGAAAAGTAATAATCGAGACCTTTAATTTGATACCCCACATGACTATATTTGATGAAAAAAAAATTTACACCCTCCCTTTGCATGTATGGGGACCCCCCCTTAAATTGGACGTAAAAGGATGTAACTCACTATATGCATGAGCGTTCATAGTTCCCACCTTTCTACCAAATTTGGTGCCAATCGCTACAACCGTCTCCGAGAAAAATGCGTGTGACGGACAGACAGACAGACGGTCTGGATGCTGTTCCCAATAGAGCCCTTAAACTCGCTGTTAAGACCAGACCCGACTGGTTTATCAGCGTGTTTGAGACATGCATGATAGAAGGAATTTTCCCCGATCGGTGGACAAGGATGGACTATCGGAGCGACAATTTGGATTTCGTCAAGCCCACTCAACGATCGACGCCGTAGACGTTGTTTTGAAGCTGGCTCGAGACGCGATGTCGTCTAAAAAATGCTGTGCCGTAGTGACGCTGGACATCAAAAATGCGTTCAATTCCGCAAGCTGGGAGTGGATAAAAAGTTCACTGGCTAAAACGGGTGTCCCTAGTTACTTGACTAAGCTCCTCAACAGTTACCTTTCGGAGAGGACACTGTGGTACGACACGGATGAGGGATCCAAGCAGTACACCGTCACCGCAGGAGTACCACAGGGCTCAGTGTTGGGTCCTCTCCTGTGGAACGTCATGTACAATGGGGTCCTTGTCCTTCCCGTGCCAAATGAGGCCACGATAATTGGTTTCGCAGATGATCTCGCTGTGGTTGTCGTCGCGAAAGAACCTGAAGACATCGAAATGTACGCTAACGAAACCATTAGCGCCATAAAAGCGTGGCTGGAGATGGTTCAGCTTGACCTCGCGGAACAAAAGACGGAGGCGGTCTTGATTACCAATCGTAGGAAGAGGAATACGATTAATATTCGCGTTGGTGGTCACGTCATCACTTCGAAGCCGGTTATCAAATACCTGGGGGTGATGATTGACGCTAAGATCAATTTCAGGGGACATCTGGACTATGCCTGTGAGAAAGCGGCAAATACAGCGTATCATTAGCGCGGATGATGCCTAACATTGGAGGCCCAAGGTACAGTCGCAGATTACTTGTAGCCGGAGTGGTTCGCTCCACACTATTATACGCGGCACCAGTTTGGGAGGAAGCATTAGCGTGTGAGAGTAATCGTAGGAGAGTAAATATGACTTACCGTTTAGTGGCGCTAAGGGTGTACAGCGCCTTCAGAACAATATCAGGCGAGGCAGCGTGTGTTATTGCGGGAATGATCCCGATAGACATTCTGGCAAGTGAGACACGCTGCCTGTACGAGACAAGGAAAATGAATCCTCTTGAAAAGGATGCAGAATGCCGAAAGGCGGCAAGGCGAGAGTCGCTGGAAAAGTGGCAGAAACGGTGGGATGACTCGCAGAGGGGTCGCTGGACCCACACTTTGATTCCCCGTATTGAAGAGTGGATCCGGCGACGACACGGTGAGATTAACTACCATCTGACGCAATTCCTGTCAGGACATGGCGGTTACAGGAGGTACCTGCACCAATTCAGGCTGGATGATTCTCCCTTGTGTCCTGAATGTGGTTGCACACCTGAGGACCCGGAGCATGTTATGTTCCACTGTCCACGATTTCTCTCAGAAAGGAGGAGTCTGGAAGACTCCCTGAAAACCACTCTAAGCCCGCAGAATATCGTCGGGGAAATGTTGAAATCGGAGGGAAACTGGTGTGCGGTGAACACCGCCATCAAACGAATACAAGAAGAACTGGCAAGAGCGGAGCGCGCAAGGAGGACGCGAAGAACGGAAGGCGTGGTCGCGTAAAGCGCAGTCCACCCCGCGAAGTAATGCTTTGCGGCGGTCCCGCGGGGAAGGAAAAAGGAGAAAGTGGGGGTGGTTTTAGTGGGTGAGAATCCCACACGCTGCTGCAACCTGGCGCGGCAGTGTCTTTCTAAGATTTCCACCTCCATCCATAAAAAAAAAAAAAAAAAAAAAAGACAGACAGACAGACAGACGGACAGACAGACAGACAGTAAACCGATTTTAATAAGGTTTTGTTTTACAAACAAAACCTTAAAAAGGCTTAGGGAGAATTAGATTGTTCTTGAATGGAATTTTAATATTTCACTCGAGTTTCAATTCTTCTCGTTAATTATGACGTCGGCATCTTATTTGTATGGCTTAGGATGCTGTTAATTAGCACGAAATTGATAAGGTTGAACTTCTATAACTTTGACACTAATAGTTGGATTTTCATGGAACTTGGCATATGCATGCACGAGACTGTCTTCTATGCCGGTACCTAGGATGAACTTAAGGGGAGTTTTTTAGTCAATTTCTAAAAGTTGATAATATACTATAATATTAGTAAGTTTATTTGAGCAGATACCGGAATGGGACATCTCTCGAAGATTAGATTTCACATAAGTGTTTTACACAAAACCTTAAAAAGGACTACGGAGAAGTAGATTCTTCATAAATGCGACTTTATTATTTCACACGAATGTCAATTATTCCTGGTAATTATGACGTCAGCATCTGATTTGCATGGCTTTGGAAGCGGGAAGTTCGCGCGAAATTGCTAAGTTTGAACTGCTACAACTTTGGCGTTAATTGCCAGATATACGATATTATCCTCTATGCTGGTACAAAATTCGGAAGTCCTAGGATGTATTTAAGGGGGCTTTTTCAGTAAATTTCTAAAATGTAGTAATATACTATTAGTAAGTTTATTTGAACAGATATCGGAATGGGATATATTTTGGGGCCTAGATTTCATCTAGGCGCACCACCCTGATTTTTTTCGAATTTTAAGGTTGGGTAGTTTCCGAAAATGAGTCCTGCCTCACTTCAAGTGCGTACATTTTGAGTTGTTACTCACGCACTTTGCAATTTATGCCAAAACTAATGTCAGTTTCGGAAAGTACAAATCAAGACCTTTCATTTGATACCCTACACAACTATATGCGGTGAAGAAATTTTTGAATCCCCCCTTTGCATGTGTGGGGAACCCCCCTTTAAACCTCACCTAAATTTATGCCACTCGCTGTATGCGTGGGATTTCATAGTTCCCATCTGTCCATCAAATTTCATTCGGATCGGTTTAGCCGTTTTGTAGAAAAACGCGTGTGACAGACAGACAGACAGACAGACATTGAATCGATTTTAATAAGGTTTTGTTTTACAGAAAACCTTAAAAATGAAAAGGTTACATTTTTTTCCCACAAAAAATTCTAAACAAGCAGGAAGCTGGGAGCTCAGCGTTTCAGGAATAAAATCGTTAAGAAATGAAAGTACATTTGACTGCAGAACTATCCCATTTATCAATAATTCGTAGTGTATATGTTTAACATGTCACTACTCACTTTAGTGTGACATTGATATTTAGTATTTTGGGTTTCAGTGAATTTACCCGGAAAAGACAACTTTGAGCTACTGTAACTTTATCAGTAGTAGTAAAATTTTGATTGATTGGGAACATCATGCTTCAAACTACCGTCCACATCACTGCAAATTTTTATAACTCTAGGATAAACTCAAGGGAGATTTCTAATCATTTTCCCCCAAAAATGGCAAATTGTTATTACTATTATATTATTAACTTAAGCCTTCGTTTTGGTAGTATCTAAGAATAGGTCCATTAAAGAAATAATCACTTTCGACCTCCCATACTCCCCCCTTTCCAACAAATGTGAAAAACTAAGAGTAGCTCCGAAAAGTACTAATCAAGACTTTTCATTTCATACCCAACAGGATCATATTCGGCGAAAAAAGTTTGCATTTATGAAAACCTCATTTTAAAATCAACATGAAAAGATATAACTTACGGCATTTATGGCATATATGGCCGTTGACAGTTCCCATCTTCTTACCAAATTTCTTGTCAATCGGTTTCTGAGGAAAGTGCGTGTGCAAGACAGACATTAATAATAGTTGGAGGGTTGGGTCAGTGCTCTAGAGCGTGTTAGGGCATTTCATTCAATGCCGCATTGCACTTGCCCGAAATTATTACACTGATTTGACAGCTGAGTCGACCGGTATAAGATATTACAAATGCCTCTGCCAGCAATGGGGTTTGAACGTTCCACTACGATAATTTTACAAAGAACATTATCGCTATTCTCTCTTTGTTATTGGTGACAGCCACTCTCGCTGTTTTTCAATTTTCCTCGCAACACTTTCCTCTTTAAGGAACCACCACATTTTGTCACCTGTTTTCCAAGATGGTGTACTTCCAAGAGAGTCTGCACTGATTCTACTCTAGAATTCATGAAAGTATCATCCGGTTTTTCAAGAGAGCCCACATGACCGACTGACCCCTTTTAAGCACTCTACACCGCCTCGATGTTCAGTTCCTTACAGTATGTTCTGAACTTTCCATTTGACAAGAAGATAAGAAGGGGAAGGCAGGAATCCTTATATTTCTTGAAGTTTGTACTAAATTGAAGCATTTTAATATTATTTGCAAAAGTCATTAACCTTACTTTTTATAAGAAAGCATTTCAGTAAACAATTATCAAAGATCAATAGAAGCATAGCCTTGATAATAAATACGTAATCAGCAACTACTTCGGTGGACAATTTGAAACACTGTGGGATTTTGAAATATTCGAACACTAAATCATAACACTGTAATTCTGCTTATCCAAGAAACGAAAATGCTATATTTTCATCGGAGGAGAAAGTCTTCCTTATATTAAACTGCACACTGAAGCCGTTTGTCTTGGACTTGGAGCAGTAATTAAAATATGTGCGACTTGCCTAAGATTCCTCAAGATTTTGTTAATAGAATTTTATACTCTAATAGAAAATGCAGACGAGGAAATAGTTGATTAATTTTATGAACCCGAGAAAGGACATGTGACCTGTGGTTGAGCCTGTGTGAAGTTTTTATATAAACATGTCCAAGAACATTAGTTGACCATACCCATTGGAAAAAGGCGACTTTTTTTTCACGGTGTGAAACTTTTAAATGGGTTGCTGTCGAGTTCCATCAAATTAAATGCCAGAAAACGTAATAATAGATCCATCCCGGACCCTTTTCAAAAAAGTGCCGAGCTTGAGAGGTTTCGATCGTTGCATATAGGCTAACAAGGTTCATCGCGAACTCAAAAAAAAAATAATAATACAAAGGTGAAGACCAAATCGAAACGATACTTCCTTCACGACCGAACAAATAAATGGACTGAAATGTGAGTCCATCAAAGATAAGGGGTATTCAGTTTTGCTATATTAGAGCATCAAAACGATAAAAACACCCAACTGTCAAATGGCATGTTCACGTAGGATACGCAAGTTTGCACCGAGAAATGGTAGGGACGGTGTCAATAAGTGCTTAATAATCGTTGACGCAACATTCCATATTGGACCAAGGCCTTCAAGTGTGTTAGAACACTTCATTCAAGACCGTAACGGTACACTACAGTACACTGTAGGAGGCAATGTGGTGAGCATTGCGCTCGCCCGAGATTATTACCCTGATTTGACTCAGGTACTCATTCACAGCTGAGTCGACTGATATCTAAAACACAGTCACGATAAAACACCCCGCTGCATCAGTAAGATTTGAACCGCGACCTTTCCCTACGACATCCCAGTGCTCTAACTGCGTAAGCCACTTGATCTGGACACAGATGTGTAGGTGCTTACCATCCTATAAAGCTAGTAAAAAGAAAAATGCCTCTTCACCGGAAAACAGAGTCGCCGTAAATACTTTGGAAGTTCAGCAACTACAAAAGCCCAAAAATTCGGAAGCCTAACCAACAATGCAAAGATGAGCAGGAAAAGTCAAAATTACAAAAGAACGATCATGCCAGCACCAGAAGGTCATACTTTTTCTTGACAAGATTGCCAAGCATATGGAGACGGGTATTGTTGATAAGCGATGATCTCGTTAAATTCCAGACGATTGTCAACGAATAAAATAAAAAACGTTTAAAAAATCGTCAGATGGGGAAACATACAGTTTCCAAAAGTAACCGATCTCAGGACGAGGTCAAGTTAGGCTGAAAACAAAGCAGAGTTTACCAGGGCTCGGATTTGAAGCAATCGCCGTAGGCAGCAAAACAGCAACGGTGGGCGACATTTAAACATGCTGCGAAACGCTACACCGATGTGAAAATAAAGCACGTATGAGTGGCACTGACCAATGGCAATTCCGCTAGCGACAATTAGGCGGCAAAAGTATAAACCAATAGTGAGACCAGACCGTCGGAGCTAATTATCAAGCATCTCCTGGAGGAACATGAGGGACAAATTGCCAGTTTCGATTTTACCCAGGAGGTTCCGGTCTATCACAATCGTCAATGATAGTTCGTGTATCACTAAGATCAGAAATACCTAGGAGGGCATGAAGCTCAAGATAATCCCACATAACGAAATTGTTAAATCGCCGGATGCCTGTACTCCAAAACCACAAGGTCCCCATGAACTACTGTGTGGTAATCAAAGAGGAGGAACCTCAGACGAACATCCAACCTTTCCTCCTCTTCACGAAAAAAGTGCTTCGGGACACTGTAAAAAGTGAACTAAAAAATGCGGTTTGTAATCAGGAAAGCTCCTTGACAGTCGCATTCACAAGCTTTTAGGAAAGATAAAGATCAGCGTGCTGACGGGGACCCATAGTCAATAAATCTCCAGCACTCGAAGTTGTCCTCCTGGCCTTCGTCAGGGAGGAAAACATAGACAACATGCATATATAGGAGCTCCTTGTTGGGGGAATTCACATCGTCAAAGGGCTCCAGGACAAATATTATACTATAGACTGTCAGCCCTAGCTTTTTTGTGAACATCGAAAACATCATCAGCCAGATGAAAATCGAAAGATGAGTGCTTCAAGTGGGAAAATTTTTGATGTATTCATCTTTAGCAATCTACATTCTTTGGGGACCTTAGAGAGATTTCTAGCTGCAGGGTGGGATAGCTGCTTTCCTTCGTGAATGCTTCGGGCTGGCTCTGAAGATCCATGCCGCCTGGACTTTGCCTCCCTGCTCTCATAACAGCAGTCACGGTCTTAGGAGTTTGTGGCATCAAAACGGCACACCACAGTGCTAATTGGACTCCTCGGAGCAGGCATTGATATCTACCTACCTACCTACCTCACCCATGATGATAAGCAACTAAAAAGGTGAGAGGGGCACCTCGTATAATATCTAACTTACACGTCTTTTAGAGGATATGGCAAGCAACCGCAACATGCGGAAACGGATTGCTCCTTTAAACAGAAGTGGAATTAAAAGTTCTTACTTCCATTCCCTTGTAAGTCCTGGGAAGCTGAGGCTGTTCCGAGCCAATGTTTCTCGGTGACCTTCATTGTTACGCAGAAGTTCACATCTGCATCGGATCATCGATGAATGACCTGAGATAATAGCCAAAGAAGAACTTCATTCTCGCACTGGCCAGATGCTGACGGAGTTGTTGATCAGAAGGCGCAAAGCAAGTCGCATAGAATGACATGGCGTAGGACAATGCAAGCCTCTCGGAAAATTGTTGGGTGAGTTGAACAAAATTGCCAGGAACCGCCAATGATGGCGCATGTGTGTAGTTGACCTGCTATGGGGATAGGGGTTATGGCAACCATACATGGCCGCAACAAATATAAGGAGATTTTCTGAAAAAATATTTCCAGCTATATCGAAAATATAGAGGAGATTTAAAATCCTCCCGTTAGCTATCCGAATGGGTTTAAATTATTATATTCTGTTGCATGTACTATTATGAAGAGTTTGAGCATTTAAACTAACTGTACTACTCTAGAGCTACAACACTCAGTAGGCCGGAATAAAGTGCAATAAAAATATAATAATTATAGGAACTTTTATAAGAACTTTGGGCTACACAAATAAAGCTTTCGAACTTGGATGAGAGATATAATAAAAAATGCACAATAAAATAAGCGAAATAGTGAACAGTTTTAGAACCGTTATTTTAGAACTTGAATTTGAGTGACTTGGTAAGGACAATGATTTATTATTATTGTATACTTCTAAAATATTTAATGGCTTTATATTCAGCCTGGCTGGCAGCTATTCATATGTGAATTCATCTAAATTTAACCACGTTTTCTGAAATATTCATTACTCCATTAGTTCATAAATAGATACTGGAAAGAAATCAAAAGTGAATTCCTATTCGAGCATGTGCCATCAATTGTGAAGCATCGATTTAAAAACGTGCTTTGACTATCGAATATGATATAAGAACAATATAATTGAAGAGACTGAAATTTTTTAAAAATAAAATAGTTGGACACGAAGATATGGTAGAATTTCATTATCGAAATTTTGTAGGTAGAGTGTCACTATGCATGCTAGGAAGGAAAGAAAAGGAGAGAAGCAAATCCTTTAAGTCTTTTGAAGAAATGTTCTGCCAAAAGCGATCTTCAACAAAATTTTAAAAGTAATTAATTGACAAATGACTTCCCGTTGCTATCGACGAACTCAGGCAAATAAATTCGCTAACGTTGACGCTGAGCGGGAGGAGGGGATGATAGCTAAAGTTCTGAAGAAGGATACCCGTTTTGAATACGGCCAATGGAGAGGTATTTGCAAGCCTTCTGCTGTTACAAAGATGACAGGTAAAATAATCCTGAAACATATTCAGAAACACCTCGAAAGCTTAATCGGCAAGGAGCAGCCTGATTTCCATATTGGGTTTCCTGTACCGACAACAATAGCACCTTTGGTTTTTGAAAAACTTTCTGGCGGCATCATTTTGTAGTGTACCTGAAATACTCTACATATGAGAATATTCCAGAGAAATCAGTAACTTTTATCAGGGAAATATGAAGGCACAGAATATCATGTGCTATATTGAAATAAAATCTTAGAGGAATTTGAAATCCAAAGCGAAGTTCACTAGGGTTAGATCCTGTCACTGCCACTTTTTCTTCTCGTTATTAATGACGGTTTTAATGCCTTCACCGGAATAATGAACGATGTCATCTTTCCTTGAATAACTTAGCTACGAGTGTGATATCTGTTTGCTCTTGCACGTAAGGATTCATCTTGGCCAAATGGTTTTCGATTTGGAGAAGACGCAGCCCGAGTCAGACTCAAAAATAAATACCAACAAAACCAAAGTGCCCAGTTTGGCTAGTCATCGTAACTCTCCTATCTATGTTAATGGGCTTCTGCCACTTTGTTTCGCCTTCAAATCCGAAATCCAAAAATGCAATATTAACACCAACATTAAGTTGAGGCTATTCCGAGATAGTGTTTTCCCTACATGAGAGTATCACATGGAAAATCGCCCTCATCACTTCAGCCACTATTCCATGCAAACCCCTAGCTTTCATCAACTGATATTAGCGTCGGACATTCTGACCTAAGCATTCAATTACTATAAAAACAATGATTAAAAAATGCATCCACATATACTAAGTGGTCCAATGGCTACATCGAGCCTACATTCTTAGATTTCCGAAAGAAATGCATGGTATGAGATGTTGCACTGACCGAATAAACACCGAAGTTTTTGCAAATATACACAAGCTGGAAAACGTTTGCGTGCTCAGGTATAATGTTATATATAAATACGTATACTGGAAATCTACTAGAAACCTCTTATGCACATTCCGGGCTGGGTCATCCTTATCCATACGGATTAAATTACCCGCCTACTGGAACCTACTGATCCTAATTTTATTCAGATCCAGAAGGTTGTAGTATTGCTCATAAATTTCGTTGAATAGGCTTCGGAAGCGTCTACCCTTCTAAAGTTTCGGAGGATTTTTCCTCAAATGCCACTAACCGTTGGTAATTTTTCTTGCTAAGAATCTAGCTCTCCGAGGAATGAATGACGACTAGCAGAATAATTATCTTCTACAGTAAGGGCTTAGACCTTATGGTGAGACGTTTCGAGCGGAACAGTTTTTGAAGTTCAAATAGGCCAACATCCATGCACAGTTTTCGTCATCATAACTGTTATCGATGTTGATTTTCGACGAAATTATCAACGGTTTCAAAATTGTATCCTCCAATCATTATTGTTCCCATTTAGCCAGTGCGATTTGATGTTGTTCTTTCTTTCGCTTTTGAAGCTAACGTTGCCATCATGTATATCACCTTGCCTTCATTAACGTGCTCGATCTGGATAAAGGTAGTTTCAAAATTTCGAAACCTCTGTGTTGATATCGTCAGCATAAACCAGTAGTTAGATGGACTTCAAGAGGATCAGTATCACAGATGACTTCTACGAAGGTCAAGGTTGCATAATGGAGCATCCCATTTTCTTCGACCGTTCTTGATGGTAAAAAATATCGAGAGTAATCCCGTTGCTTTTATCTAGTCCTACATATTGGTTCAGCGTCAACTTAGTCGGTCTTATTAGAAGATAGTTGATAAACGCTTTGTTTAGTTGGCCGCCTCCTAATTTAACCAGTTCAGCTTTAATTCCATCGGCTCCTTGCATGTTATGATTCTTAACCCGATGAATTGCACGGACTCTTCCTTCCATGTTCGCTCGGGACAGCATTTGTTCGTCATGTTCAGTTGGCGGGAGCTCCAACTAGCCGATATTCTAGTTGTTGAACAGTTCATCAAAATATTCATTGCTACGATATACCCAGACGTACGAAAACTAGATTTTGATCTTTGTCTTGGCAGGATGCGCAGTGAGATGTTTATGCTTCATCTTGTTGACTTGTTAGTAAAACTTCCTCGTCGAACCAGTCATTCCAACCTTTTTGCGACTGGGGTCGTACCAATGATAACGTTCTTCATGTATTTGTAAAGATGAATTATAGATGCTTCAGTTCTAGGACCTGGGGTTGGTTGTTGTTTAGGATCTGCGGGATCCTAAGTCCACATCCACGTGATGGTGGACCGGACTAAATGAGGAGCAACTTACTCTTCCGTTTTTTAGTCCATGGATCCCTAGTTTGGAGCGTAGCACCCCAAGCATTAAAAATCGAAAAAATCAAAAATTGACTGACGGTTTCGTCCATGGCAGAGGCAACTCATCAGACGCTGCCTCACCTCTGCCCTGGAAGCAGCGGCTAGCCTTAGTCGCCAGTCGTTGTAAGGCTAGCCTTAGTCTAGCTTAGACTACAACGGCTGGCGTTTTAAGTCCAATATAATTCGCCACCTTGCCGTGTTTTTGCTAACCTTAGTCTAGCTTAGACTACAACGACTGGCGTTTTAAGTCCAATATAATTCGCAACCTTGTCATGTTTTTGCGATGATAAAAGGGAGCGTCTTTCCACCTGTTGGCACTTTCGGTCACGATGCTCCCAGGGCAGAGGTAAGGCAGTGTCTCATGAGTTGCCTCTGCCCTGGATGAAACCGTCAGTCAATTTTTGACCTGGGGTTGGGTTGTTGCGGCATCCATTCCCTCCGTATTAAGAAGGAGTTTGGATTCAGTGTTAACTCTTAGTGATTTTCAAAGGGATTCGAGGTGATGGTTTTATTCGAGACCGGAACAAAATTCCGTGTTCCGAGCGTATATTGGCACCCTTCTAAATTCTAACATTTATCAAGGCTGAGAGATGGCGGCTAGAAGTGGTCCCGTCTAGAGGGTCACACGTTTGTCTACGGATCTCTTCTCACACAAACAAAGTACTTTCAAGAACCAGTGCTTGCGATATTGCTAACTGAATAATCCACAGTCTTTTGCCATTGGTAAATTTATGCAAGCAATGGGAGCCGATATATCCCCTCAATATTGATTCCATTCCCACTCGGTTGTTTAAAACTCCAAATATGATTTTGATACCTCTGGCAGGTTTCGAGGATTCGTTCACTGATTCGATGAAGGTATCCTTCTCTGGCTGTGCAATCTCGTCTATAGGCGCATGTGACATATATTTCAACATTTTTCTTGAAAGTGCACATTACTTAGTCGTTGACTTATGTCTTCATAGCGGACGACTGCAGCTTAGATTCCAAGCACATGGTTTACTGGATGATCACTATAGTAACATATATGATATGGTGGTTCTTCAACTTTCTTATTATCTTCATAAGATTACCCTTATCTTGAGAAAACACTGGAAGGTTAAGAATTTCATTTTCGCAATCTGTTTTCAAGGTATAAAGCTATGTTGATAATTAACTTTTAACTCCAAATTCAATGTTGTTTCCGCGCCGAAATTTCCTCTTACCCAAATAGTCTTCTATCCGACCAATCAACATGCGTTTTCATCAATAAGGCCGGCTATACACATGAAATTTGTTCTGCATCTTTTTGCATCATTATGAATTTGATTTACAGCGATTTAGTAGAATTATATTTGATTATGAACTACTTTAATCAACTGTGTACTGAATTTTCAGAGGACTATTTCCGCCCATTGAGAAAATCGAATAGTTATTTATTTAATTCATTTAATAACCGATGTCAAGAGATTGAGTTCGCTTTTGTAAGATTTTCTTGCACTTACGCTTCTTCTATATTTTACACCTCTCTAAAATTACAAAAAGTAAACCCAGAACGGTGGAATCTTCCTGCTTCTAATCCATTGTTAAAATTGAAGCATTTGTGTGCAATTAGACTGCACAATTTCAACTGACAGTTCAAACTGTCAGTTGAAACTGAAAGTGTGTGGCGGGGTCAAAAGTTGATTAACTCACCTCTGCCTTTATTTACCAATGGATATTAGATCACACCAAAAGAATTAATTTCATTCAATATGGCCAAACCATTTTACTCTATCATTTATAGGTTATTTTCCAACATTTCTACAGCACTATTTTAAAATTGGGAAGACGAACCAAAATAAAATCCAAATAAATTATGCGTAAATCATACGTTCTAAGCAGTGCATCCATAGACCGATTGTCATTGTTGATGTGCATTCAACAGAATGTATAAAAACATTTCTGATCAACTGTTTTCGTTTTTCAAAATAAATGAAGAATGTGTGTAATTGTTTACCAGAATCGTACACCTCCTTCGCCACAGATGCATTAGCGGTAAATGAACTTTGGGTAGGTTGCGTTGACTACATTACTATGCGTAGGAGTTTATTTCCATTGTACACCGATACGCGTCGTCTTTTTATTAAGATAAGTAACAAAAACTGTTGAATTCTGTATACACCAATGTGAAGAATAAAAACTAGTTACACTTTGAATTTAATTAGTCGCATTAGTAGGCACAGTATATGTTTAATATGTATAATGAAAGGGTAAATATAAGGAAATTTGATCTTTTACTTCTCAATACCTGAACTTCCGAATCAAAGGTGCAGAATTTGCAAATTTTTCTATGTAATAGTTTTTGCAATCGACCGAAAAAGTGTATCTTCTTTTATCACAGTCCACACCATTCAAAATAATAATAAATTATAAATGATTACCACATCATCATTTCGGCACATTCAATTTTCAACAAGTTATTTCGTTGCTGTCTCCTTTCATATGATTTTATGTGCAAATCACACATCATATTCAATATTTTATAGAAAAGTGATGAATTCGAGGTTTTATCTCTATTCTCAACAAGATTGATTGCCTAAGAAACCTGTCTGGAATTCAATGCGTTACATGTTCGCCGTTCTTCATTATATCACACTAATAAAATTCCTTCGAAATCTTGTACATATATCTTTAAGAAACTGTCCAGTTAGTTTAGATGGTACCTACCTAACTCGCAAAAATATAAATTCACTTACGCCCTAAGGATAAAAATATGGCGCAACAGCACTTTATCTCTAAGCAATATGTTTGCACTCCCACGCATATACTATCCCCCGGTCGTTAACGAAAACAAAAGACTTAAGTCAGTAACCCGATATTTATCCCATGCAGTTTTTATGTCAAAGATAAAAGCACATGATATAAAACTTCTTACGACTTTTACGAAATATCCCGTTTAAGTAATACAAAATTAGCGAGAAAAATCTTTACAAAACGAACCGGACACTGGTCGCGCGATGCTTTGCTGTGCACTATTGCTTCCACTTGTCAGTTTCAAATTAACGTTAGCACTAAGTAGTGGTGCTCCCCTGTCATGCGTCTTATATTAATTCAAACTGCACGTTTAAGCAAAAAACAACATTTTATTAATAAATTAAAGGTTCATACGCGTAGAAGGTGCCTACTTGCAAGAGCGACAGGTGAGATTCTCAAGTGCAAATAACATCCAGATTCTCGAACTTGAATCTATTCATTGTGCTGCTACTAAAAACTGATGAGTAAAAATTTAGAGTTTTACATATCTACATACTTGTGGTATTGGGATGTACATCTGACTACCACAGAACAGGTGAAAATTAAAGACATCTCAAGGGGCTCGTACTTAGAATTATTTAAGAGCGTATTCTAATTGTTCGCGGGAAATTTAGTGGCAATGATCTAATGGCAGTGGAACTTAGAACGTACTAATAACGAGCGAATGCACGTTACTCCTATAAATATGTCACAAAAAATAAAATCAAGGCCTTAAAAATGAAAGATGAAAAAAATTGAACAATTGTTTTATTATAAATATTATTGATTCCAAATTATCGTAAACTTTCCTAATGCTGGGCTTTATTTCCAAAATGATGATTTTGCCCATAATCATATTTCAGAGTTATCATAATCTCTTATAATGCCGGATTGCACCTACTACTGGTACTAAATAGGAAGCGGGATCCACGGAACATTTTCTATGTGAGTGTTCTGCCTATGGACGCATCAGACATATGATTTTTGGTGCTGATGTGCTCCAGTTGCAGCGGGTATCATCAAATTCACTAACGGTAATCCTGCGATTCATAAAAGAATTCGGAATGTTTCGTTACAGAAGGGAACCGGATACAATGGTCCATTAGGATCTGAGTACTCAGAGGCTTCGCCTCTCCCCCACATCGCATACACACACAACGCAAGCTGTTAAACTCAAATGATCCCACCTTGTGGAAAACAAGTCGGGAAACCAGAAGTTGGGTCCATGCATATATTATGTCAGACTATTCACTTTCAATCTTAAATTGCTGTAAATTTGCACAGCAGCGGCAAGTTTAACCTGGTATCACTTTGTTGTTCATCATTAACATTATTTGAGTAGATAGAGAGTATTTCGAAACCTATACGCCATTTTAGGGACAGTGTCCCGTTAAAACCCTACTAGGGTTTTCATGTCCCACGTCTCAAGAGACAATAAAAATGCCGCTCTAGTGACCCTAGGCTCTTTTATAAGGATTTTCGCCTGCCGGAAAGAGTCCAAATTTCTCCACTCGACTGCGTGAATCCTTGCAATTTCACCCTTCAGAGTAGACTTGACAGTCGATGGCCGGATTCCAAAAGCTGGTTCTGGCCCCATGATAGTAGATCCAGACCCTCAGCGAGCCAGTCTGATAGCCTCCTCATTACCAGCGAGTTAGAGTGCCCCGGCAACGACATCAGGAATATTTCGTGCAGGCGGCCAAGTTTCAGCAGCACCTGATGATAACTCCACAGCAACTGGCTTGATATGTCGTTGCTTTTTACTGCTGATAATGCCGCCCGACTGTCGGAACAGATTCCATTTTAGTCGCAGACATTCTTCTTCTGCCAATGAAATGGCACATATCGCCGCCTGGAATATAGTCGTCAATTTTCCCGAGCGATCGGGCCAGTTCTATAATCGAATTCTCCGAGAACACCCTGCACCGGATCCGCCCTCCATAAATGACCCGTCGGTGAAGACTATTAAGTCTGTAATTTGAAAAGACTCATGGCCATTTGTCGACAATTCTTCTCTTTTGGTGATTACGGCAGTGTATGTCTTTTCAAAGACGAATCTGGAAACCTCTCATGCCGATTGATCATAAATCGGCATGAGAGCTACCAGATAGACGCATGACCATGTGATTGGCCGCCTTTCCATGCCCCAATGGTATCGAGTCTATATGCATCATTGGTTGCTTTCCGTTTCACTTCCAAGTGAACAGGGTTTAAATTTAGGATAGCTTCAAGTGCCGCAGTCGGCGTAGTACTCATTGCTCCAGTAATACTTAGGCAACCAAGTCTCCGAATCTGCGTTAGCAGCTTCCCGCTATTAACAAAGTTCAGTCTCGGCCACCAGACGATGCATGTATGCATCAAAACGGGTTTTATCGTGGATGTATACATCCAGTGTATCTGTTTTGATGAAAGTTCCCAGATCTTACCTATCGCATTCCTACAGCACCAGAGCAATCTGGTGGTCCTAGTGAACATAACTAGTCCAGTCTTCGTAGCGTTCACCGTGAGTCCATTTTGGAGGCACCAACTGTGGATTTCACGCAGGGTTTCATTCAAGCGGTTACATGCTGTGTCTGCAAACTTGCTGGTAATTATTACGGCTAGATCGTCCGCAAATGCTTGCGCGAAGACTTTCTCTCCTCCAGGTTCCACAGTAGGGTATCCATTACCAAGAGCCATAACAGTGGAGAGAGAACCCCTCCCTGTGAGCAGCCCCTAAGACTTGCTTCAATAGACTTCTGGCCGACCGATATGTGGATTTTTTCCACACTAGCATGTGAAGGGTCCAACTCATTAGCAGCGGTTCGATTCCATGCTGTCTTGCCGCATCACCGTGAATGAGGAATAATTGAAGGCACCTTCGATGTCCATGAATGCGCCTAAGGCGTATTTTTTTCGGGCAGCGCCTTTTCAATTTCAATTTTAGTTGTTAATTAAAGATAGCAACAGCAATAATGTAGCAGAGTGACCCTTCATCTCAACTAACAAAACCTTAAAGCACGGTCATCATTCACTGATTATAATATATGCCGCAAACAAGCTCGTATGAACAGTTACGCTGGCCGTTCTCCACCCCAACTTTCATAATCGATTTTCTAAAATAATGGGTAGCTAAAGAGATGAAATACTGCCAAAAATTTACCGTGTATTGACCTCGGCTTCCATTCATCAATTCATTCCAAGTACGACTTCACTTAGAGAATTGAAAGAAACTTGGCTGCTCCTTACTATCAAAATAATCGTATGGCAAGTCGACCTCATAGCGCACGCAATTATAATTACGCCCCTTCATCCGATGTGACGGGGCAAATTCACCTACCCCACTGCAAAATTCGGGTGACGCATTTATGATTTGGATAAAAATTTCAAATCGGCCTTCATCCACGGCAATATTCTGAATGCTTTTGCCAATGAAAGCATATTGAGCACATTTAAAGTACTTATATTATTGAAACTGATAGACCAGTAGCTTCCTCCAAACTGCGACTTTTATTTTTAAGTGTAGATATATATCATGCTTTCCCAGGAGATTTCCAAACCAGCTTCACACATCGCAGTTAGTTGGATAGCAAAACATCTTTCGAATCATTAACTCAAGTATGGGTTCCTCGTCATAGCTTCGATATCAATGCAATGTTTGGCGTCCGGGTCGTGTTCATATTTCGTGGATGGTTTGAAATCCACATTTATGTAAGCCAAATACTATCCGAACACTATGTCGGAGCTTTTGAATTATATGTATTTCTCACGGGGCATCCACAGAGTCTCAGATTTCATAATCATTACACTTAATGCTGTGCAATTGATAAGCCTGCAGCAACAGACTGTACAAATACGAACATAAAAATCCAAGACGACCAGGGTTCGGACCCCAGACCACCCCATCGATCCGCACCTTCATTCTCTCAACTATATGCAACATATAACACTTCTAAGGTGGTCATCAGTACCAGCATATGACTTGATGTCAGCCAAATACATTAAACGTGCCATTTTGCAATTGACACATTAGCCATATTTGATTGCAACACCATGCCCTTTAGCACCATTCAATAGCGTTAAAAGGGGTTCAGAGCCATCTAAAATGAAAAAAAAATCAATGAATGTCCTTGGAAAATGCCTCTCCAAATATGTATCAGCTCTGGGGTGCTGTTGTCCTGAGATTACAGAGAGGGAATTATTCTTAGTATTATAAATCTCCAAGAGGACATTGATTCTTCTCCTAATAATGGATGTTATGAATTTATAGAAGTTTGGCAAGCAAATAATCGATCTTGCATGTGCGGAGTCCCGCACCGTGTTCTTTTAGGGAGAATAACGGCTACTAACCTCATCTATGTCTGTCAATTTAAACTGATAAATTCCTTGTACCAGAAATTCTGCAGCCAGTACTGGATGACACCAAGCTATTCATGGATCGTCGAAATTCATCTTTAGTAACTTCGTAAAACTCATATCCAGAATAGCCGCATGATGGAAGTCTCCGGGATAACCCACTCAGCATGCTGAGCGGTTCACCCTAATACAAAATAAGATGTTTTTGTGACGTCAATAAAAATTCTACCCTAGAATGGGACTTCCATTTAAATTTTACTCTTTCTGTTGAACATTTACGGTTACGATTACGAAGGTAATAACCTCAGTAATTAGAAAGAGCTGATGAAACCTGATGATAGTATAGGAGACAAAAATACTCCGGCTCTGGACTGTATGCCAAATCAAGTGAAGTCAAGACTGAAAACATTCGCTGAGTTATTCCAATATGGAATTCTCTACAGACAATATGTATTCCCAGCGATCTCGTTGCTATTATCGACAGCTACTTACATGCAAGATGGTTTTACGACACGATAAAATACATCTCTATATTGAAATCAAGGGGGCTTATATAGTTGAGATATTCCATCAATTATGCAAAGGAACTTCGTTTAAGGATCAAAGTAAATGTGATCATCATCAACATCAACAGCGCAACAGTGTATCCAGTCTAGGCCTGCCTTAATAAGCAACTCCAAATATTCTTCGGAAAATTCTTCTCTAAGACTTCGCTAAGACAATTTTTCTTGCTAAGAATCACAATACCCCCATTTGAAGCGACAGAACTTTTAAGAGGAGGTGCCCGCCTCGATTTTTCAACGGGCTTTGAGAGAGAAGATCTCTCCCTTCCTCACTCCGTCCTTCCTTTCCACCTGGAGGAATGGATTCAAAATTAAACTTTACTATTTTGACATATAAATAGCCCTAATTTAGTGGGCCTTAACTTTTTAAGGTATCGTGGCCCTCACAATATTTGAAGAAGATTCGCTTCCTCTTGCATACCCCAGTCCATCCTTTCTCCATAAAGTGGTAAGGTTGAAAACTTCACCATACGACATAGAAAAACCCACTTTGAGAGACCATAATTTTTCAAAGGGGTGGCCGCCACGAACTTTCATCAGGATTTAAGGGAGGACCGCCGCTTCCTACTTGCATAAACCTCACCGAAGTAGAACTTGATACTCTGCAGCCATATCTAGTAGCGAATTACAGCAACATATATAGCATATAAAAATTTTCCATTAAAAATATATATATGTACCAATTTTCATGTAAATCAGTTGAACGGTTTCGGAGTCTATCGATCACAACGAATATAGACCAATCCAGCCTCAGTTTATCAAAGATGATTGCACCGAATGACCAAATTTTGTGGTCCACACATGCAGTGAATTACATCGTTCTATATGGAAGTTAAGGGGGATATCCATGCATACAACCCGTGATCCGCTCCCCGTCTGAGCGTAGTTTCTCATTGGTCTATTTTGAAGCTCTCGACTATGAACGGTTCCAGTTTTGCTGCATTTTTTGTAGTCCTGGAATGAAAAGATGACAAAGTCGAAAGCGCGGTTAGCCAAATAAAATAATTTTTTAATACCTTTCGTATATCAAATTTACACCTTTCTTGCAGTTTAAAACCTATTTATGACAAAAAACGAGAATCAGAGTGAAAATCAACTCTGATTCCCTTAAAGAAAATGGATGGGATGGGATTCTTAGAGGCTATTTACGTGTCATAATTAACTATAAAACATGCTCAGAGAAAATCACGATTTAGAGAAAGTAGGCAAGCAAATGCAATCAGAATTTGGAGAATTTCACAAATGGTTACATGCATCTGCAAAATCATTACATCTTGCACAATAAAACACCCAAATCAAAAGCTTAATAATGGTATTTTAATTTGTGCTTCAAGACATAAAACAAACCCTGGGATACCAACCCATTTCGCAATCGCAAGCTTATCGACCACTGGTCAAATCTTACACGAATGTAGCAAGTTAGTAATTACTTTACCTGTCCGTCTATTTGTCTACCTGAAGGCAGACAGGCAGTTGTATACGAATATCCATATTACTCATCATTACAAGTGTTTACTATCACTGAAAGAAACCTATAGATGCGCAAAAGCATTTTCGGAAATAATTTATTGAATGAACTCAACATCTAATATTTCAGAACGTGAATTGTGCTTTTCAGAAGAAATGTTATGAATATGTTTATTAGCCACGTGCTTTAAAAAAAGTATGAAATACTTTCGATTTCTTTACCCTTCAGAACACTGCCTGGAACTTTACACGAAAACTGTCCGCCAAAAATTAGTATTCCACGAAAAGTTGTTGACTTACATAAAAAAAACGAGAAAGACCATAAACGGAAAAGTAATCATGAATGTTAGTTTTAAACAAATAACTTCGGGAGTAACATTTTTACCAATTTATCTGAATTATGTCATGCTCTTGACTTGCTACACGAGCAATACCTTGGGAGAATAATTACATATTCTGCCAGACAGGCCTGACGAAAGGGGGCGGGTGGAAAGCGGGAATTCCCCACGGACCTGGAGTTTTCACGAAGGCTCGGAGTAGTAATTCCAATGAAGAATGGGAATAACAGATGAGCGCCCAAAATTGTCACCAGGAAGGCTTATAATTTTCGACCTGACCTCATTTTCCCCATAATTTTCACCCCGTCACGGATTTCTTCTCCAGAAACTTGCTGCAAAGCATCATTGATTCTGGGAGTTCTGTGCGATATATCGAATTGCCAAACTACTTATAGTCGAATTCAATCAGTTGAAAACAATTTTTGATCTAAATTTATGATCTTATCCTCATCCATTAATCAGCTCTCGCATGGCTCGCACACCATTACCAATCTGGAACTAAACGTCGACTTCTTTTCGCTTTAAGTTCGTTTCATCAAATAAAGAGAGCAATAAATTATCCGCCGTTCTATCAATTCCATCCAGCATGAAACGTTTCTTAAAAAATTTGAAAAACGGTACAAGTAACATACTGGACTTCGAGGGCTTCACACATAAATCAATAGTTGTATGTGCTGTAAATGATGTAATTTTATGTATTGCGATCCTAAGTTCCAACGAAAGTATCAGAGGACAGACCAAGCGGTGCCGTAAAACTGCTTTGATGTTAGCTTCCACGCGAAAACCTGAATTTGATGAATTTTGATGAAGATAGAAGAAATCCCTACAAGCCATGATTTATTTGATATATGCAAATCAACTGGTTGACGAAAAGAAAAAGATGTATTTAGATTCCTCTTTTAAATGGTACAATATAATTTAACCAATTATACAGGGTGTCCGGTTCACGATGGTAGAAATTTTAGTGGTCATTTGTTTGAGGGAAATTGGAATGTGTTGAATAGTGTCCAAAAGGAAGACCTTCCCAAAAAAATTACAGTTTTCCGCTCCTTCAATCATATAATTCCATATTTTCAATTGCAGAGGTCATCATCACTTCGAAGGTATAACTGTTCAATAATAATAACAATAATTGACGCAACAGTCCATATGGGATCAACGCCTGGAAGTGTGTTAGAGCACTTCATTTAAGACCGTAGCGGTACCCTACAGTACACTGTAGGAGGCAATGTGATCAGAATTGCGCTCGCCCGAGATTATTATCCTGATTTGACTCAGGTGCTCATTCTCAGGTGAGTCGACTGGTATCCGACATCCAGTCACGATAACCAATCCCTCTCTGACGAGAGCCATGCGAACATAACTGTTCAAACTGTAAAGCAATTTCAAAATCAGTTTTTTCGTCTAAATTTCAATATATATTATTGTAACGATACTTTAAACTTACAAACCTTCAGAGTTGATGAAAGTTGCCCCGTTATGTTAGCTTTCAAATGACATATAAAAATGATGGGCTTAATTATTGAAAATTTAGGAATATTACGTATTAAATCGGGGAAAACCAATTTTCCGCAAATTAGTGGTGCTATCCACCATTAAAGTTTCTACCATCGTGGACGGGATACCCTGTATAGGCAGAGCAGTGATTCTTTGCAAATCTGTCATGTTACTTACGTAACATACTGGTCTGGAATACTTAGTGCTTTTCTCAGTAAAATAAAAATAAAAGGCTGAAATTAAGCAAAAAGGTAAATCAAGTTTAGTTCGAGTCAATCCATTATGCAAAATACTGCCTGATTTTTCTCTCTCGTGAAAGACCGAGAGAGACCAAGAGAAAACGCATTGAATGTCGTTACAAAATTATCATTCCATTCAAAAAGCCTCGAAAAAATACTAGAGCGCCCACTTTAGTTGACGCGTCCGGCCGAGTCCCGGTCCCGCCAACAAACAAGCAAAAATTCTTAATGCGCAAGCGACATCAGGACATAATCAAATTAGTCCCCGCCACACAAATGCAAAAACAACAATTTTTTGTTTCCTAGAATGGACCAACATAAACTTATAACTAACTTCGGGACTACCTTAACAGTTAAACTTTATCTAAGATATAACATAAAGCTCAACCTAACTTATTGCTAAAAAGGTTATGTGCAAAAACATATACATGTCATTTTGGAGGAAAAGTCGAGAAAAACCTCCACTCGTTGAGCATATATAAAAACAGGGAGGGATTGGGAGGGAAAAGGGGGTGGGATAGGATGGGTGACATGCGGGAGAGGGATGGGAATTAACAGCTGGGAGGGGCGCTAGTGATGGATAGGTTTAAAAAATTGGGAGTCGGAGAAGTTGCCTGTGTAGAAGACTACTCTACCTAGGGGATCGAACAGACGGTTCTGCGACTGGAGGGATAAGAGAATCTGGGGGAACAGATGAGTCCGAAGAAGGTTATCTTCAACGATTTCGATCTGCATGGCTTTGGTGACAAGAGGATTGGGATGGGATTGACACTTGACCAGGAAGTTGAGGGCATGACGGGCAAGGAAGGCATCGATGCGTGGGGTTTGACAGGACTCGTAGAGGATCTGGTTAGAAATGTACTTGGAGCGGTCTTCGTTTTTAAAGATGTTGGCGCAGTGGCGAAAGATCCCGCGTTCCTTGAGGCGGAGTCGCTCCATTTGGGATGGGGAGCAATCAGACCAGAAAATAAAGCCGAAAGTGAGGAGTGGGCGGATCAGCTGCTTGTAACAAAACAGCTTGACCCTTTTTGACGTCGGGATATTGTATTTAAGGATAGGATACACGGACCTGAAGGAACCAGTTGCACGGCCTAGTGCCTTCGTTATATGGGGTACGTGAGAGAGGCGGGAATTCATTGTCACTCCGAGGTAGGTGACTTCTTTAGCGGTCGGAATGGGCACGTCGTGGATTGTGAGTGACAAAGATCTAGTGTCACTCCACATTTTCGGTGTCATTCTTATGTTTCCATGGAAGACGATGGTCTTACACTTATCGCGATTTAAGGAGAGTTTCCAACGGGTGAAATAATGGTAGAGTTCGTCTAATTAAGCATTCAGACGCGCTTCACCACAGGAGATGTTTTTGGTGGCCGTATATATGATTAAGTCATCCGTGTATTGGAGGATCCGGATGGGACACGGGTGTGCAGTTGGTTTGGGGATGTCCGCGGTGAACAGAGGGAAAAGGGTTGCAGACAGAACTGAACCCTGAGGAATGCCGGCGGTGCAGGTACAGGACGAGGACAGGTGCTACTGGATGTTGATTGAGGATTTCCGCCCATCTAGAAAGCTGAGAATTAGCTTACATAGGTGCGGATGGAAATTGAGGATTTCGGAAAGCTTGTAAGTGAGTCCGTATTGCCATACGGAGTCGAAAGCTTTCCTTAGGTCAAGGAGACAGGCTGCGGTGGGTGTCCTTCGATTGTTACCTAGGAGTATATCAGTCTTGAGGAAAAGCAGTGCATGCTCAACCGAATGTTTAGTTCGGTTGACGAATTGGAACTCTGGTAGAGTTTTATTGGAAGTACAGTGCTCGTCTATGAGGGATTTCATGACCCGCTCGAAAATTTTGGTGGAGCAAGATAGGATGAAGATAGGCCTGTAGCTATCAGGATTAAGTGGATTAGGGTTCTTCTTTGGGATGGGGGGGGGGGGGAACTATGTGATCACTTTTCCAATCGGTGGGGAAGTGAGCGTTGAGGAGGCAGTGGTTAATGATAGAGGAAAGTGTGGTGGAAATGGTGGGCGCGCACTTTTTCAACACTATGGAAAGGATTTTGTCGAGACCCATTGATTTTTTGTTCTTGGAGGCTGCAATCACAGCTTCCACAGAACTTGAACTGACAAAACGAATGCCCCGCCAAACAAATTCGCGTCTACACGCTAAATATTAGTCCGCTCACCAGTAACACGAAAGACGTGTAAGACCCCTTCGGGAGAAACGCATCCGTAGTTGTGTTCTGCAAAAAGCTCGATGTAGCAGTAACGATTCATTATGTTACGTTCTACGCGCCACAGGCAAGTTAGTCCAATGCCGAGAAAGATCACTTCTGACAATTTATTAACACAACGCCCGGTAAAGTGTGATCATCTTGTTCATCTTGACAAAAAGCAGATGGAAGCAGGCATCATAGGAACACACAATGACTATTGAGAGTGGGTTGTCGACTTTATTGACACTCGCGATTTTGTGCCTGTCAATACATGGTTCATCGAACGGTTGTCCTATCTTCCTAAATTTTATAGTTGGAACAGTAAGTCGCAAACAAACTTTATTTTCATAAGACACACCGGTCTTCACACCGTTACTGACAACAAAGTGGTTCTTTACGAGACAATTGTACCTCAGCTTGGACTGTTGATTGACTTCCTGGAAAACAAACAACCATTAAAACAACGTGAAGAACTCACTGGCCGCCGCGACGTAAATGGTGGCTAGTTTACGAGAAAAGAAATAATCTCACTTAGGGAGTTAACTCCACTTATTGCGTAAAAAATTAGATGATTTTCACACTTTTTTTGTAAGAAAATTACGAAACTTTTTGGCACGATCATTATTTCATCCTTAAGTGCATACATGGAAAAACTTTCAATAATTTTTTTACTGTAAAATATACAGTTGTTCTGGATAAAATCCGGATAAATAGGTTACGGTGGGCAGGTCACTTAATCCGTATGGATGAGGATGATCCCACCCGGAGAGTCTATAAGGGCAATATCTATGGTAGAAAAAGAAGACGAGGCAGACCCTGCCTGAGATGGAGCGATGGTGCAGGTCAGGACGCCGGACAGCTGTTAGGATATCGATTTGGTGGACCCACCAGGATGTCTGGAGTTCCTTATTAGGGCAGGCCTAGACCAGATACCGGTTATTGCGCCGTTGATGATGATGATACAGTTGTTTTCAGTGTTGATTCTGAGTGCCAAAGGTACTAAATGTAGTACTTTTCGAAGTTCGTCCGTGCCTCAGCGCTTTTTCCCATTTTTTGTATTTTTTTAGTTAAGTAGGTACTCTCCAGCACTTTTCGGCAATAGCCGAAACGCTGCCTGTCGCCCCTTTTTGAAATTGGCTAAAATTTCTATACAGTCGTAAAGACAAAGCAGCGGTTTCGATAAATACGGTCCACCACATCAGAAAAGGTACTCAACAAAGTGGAACAGCCCCTTGTGATAGTTTGAAAACTACGCGGCCTCATTCGAAATTCACAGAAAAGTCAGTTCAAACGCGTTATTATATTGAAGGAAAATTGCACGACATTTCCCTTATAGACTTTCCGGCCATTTATACTGATTAAGTGACCCACCCACCACAAATTATTGAGTCATGGTATCGTTCATAGATTTCGTCGTTATATAGGCTACGGACTCGTCTATCCTCATGTTAGATCATAGTTTTGCACAGTAAGAGCTTTGACCCTATGGTGAGACCCTTCGAGCGGAACAGTTTTAGTAAACTGAAATAGGCTCTCTTGGCAGCCAAAAACCGTGCACAGATATCGACCCTAGATAAGAGAAATTATTAACGGTCTCAAAGTTGCAGTCTCGTACCTTTATTATTCTCTCGTGCGATGCACTATTGTTGGTTGACTGATTTTTGGTCGAGAATATCTTATAGCAACGTGATATCTCTTAGCAACGTGATACCATTATAATTGCTGTACTCCGTGGTATCTCCCTTTCTATGTATAGGACAGACAATACCTCGTGCCAGTCGTCACCTTGAGTATCAGTTGATAAACTACTTGGTGTAATTAGTCGCCTTCATATTGAATCAATTCGGCTGTAATTCCATCGGATCCTAGCGACTTATGATTTTTAAGCCGATGAATTGCACGGACTTTTCTTCTATACTTGGCGGGGCATTAAGTGTCCTAATCTTTAGTTGGCGGGACTCCAAAAATCAGATTTCCTCTTTGTCTCGGCAGGATGAGCATCGATGTGTGTAAGGATTCATCCTGCTGACTTGTGGTAAAACTTCCGAGCCTGGTGCGGTTGTTCCCTGTACTTTTCTAGTTCACAGACCTGTTAGTTCTTCCAGGCTTCGTTTTCCGGCTGTGAAGTCGCTTCTCCACTCGACAGAGTTCGTGATAAGTCTTCGCGCGTGCCCGCCTCCTTTGAGAATAGAACATTACTCAGTATGCAGCATTCTTCCGTTCCGTTGTAAGCTTACATTCATCGTCAAACCAACCGTTCCGACTCTTTTTGCGGCTGCGGCCAAGTATATTTGTGGCCGTATTTATGATAACGTTCTTCAGGTGATTGTGAAGATCATTTGTTGATGCTTCATTTACAGCATCTCTGTTGTCTGCGGTTATTGCGGCATCAATTTCCCTCTTATAGGTGTTGCGGAGGGCTTTGTTGTGGGTGGCCTCCGTGTTAACTCTCACCTGAATGTCAGAGGGAATTTTGGGTGGTTTTGTTATTCGAACTCGGAGTACCATGCCAACTAGATAGTAATCCGGGTCTATATTGGTCCCCCCTATATGTTCTGACATTCATCAAGACGGAGAGGTGGCGGCGTTCGATCAACACGTGGTCAATTTGGTTGAAAGTGGTCCCATCTGGAGAGGCCCACGTTTGTTTGTGGACCGCTTTCCGCGCAAACCAGGTATTTCCAACAACCATTTCGTGTAAACGTTAATGAGGCTTATATTTCTAAATTTGCCTTGCAAGCGCAGAGTGCATAGCCGTTTGCTTATATTTTCAAAGCCGCAGCAGGTTTAATTTTTTGGCTGTCTAAGAAACCAACTACGAACACATGATTTACTGGATGGCCACTATAATATATGGTATAGTGGCTTTTTTCCAAGAATTCGTTCCACAACGCATCTCCTGCAACGTTGTTACATCAGCGTTATATTGGGACAGAGTATCGACTAGCTGAGCAGCATTCGGTCTGTACAGGGAGCGGACATTCCATAAGAAAATGCGTAAATCGTTATTCCGTTTTCATTTTCAGGTTCGTAGTTATCTCCATGGTTCGACTTTTCACTAAAAAAACTAATACCGACTTCGGAAAATACTAATCGAGACCATCCATTTAACACCCCACATGACTATATTCAGTGTAAAAAATTTTATACGAATACAGCATCTTATAAGATTGGTTATAGAATGCTAGTCCATTGCTTGCAGAACATAAGACAGAAGTAGCGCTTATAACCAAGTGGAGAAAGTCCACGTCCACGAAGATCAAAATTGAAACACAAACAATACATTCCAGGTTTACGCTCAAGTACTTAGGCGTAATGATTGACCAGAATTGGAATTTCAAATCACAGGAACGAACATCATCATAAATACGACCACAAACATACTTGGCCCCAGCCGCAAAAAAAGTCGCAACGGCTCGCTCGACGATGAATGTAAGCTAACAACGGAACGGAAGATTGCCGCATACCGAGTAATGTTTCATTTTCAACGGATGCGGGCACCCACCGATACTTATCATGAATTCCGACGAGCGGAAAAACGAAGCCTGGGAGAGCCAAAAGATCTGTGAACTTAAAAAGTACAGGGAGCAACCCCACCAGACGAGCAAGCTTTACATACAAGTCAGCAGGATGAGCAGCTTCATACACCTGGATGTTCATTCTGCCACCACCAAGCATAGAAGAAACAGTCCGTGCAATTCATTGGACTAAAAATCATAAGTCGCCAGGAGACCAAAAGGTTCATCAACTTATGCTCGCTGGCAACAAGGCAGTGCGGAAATTATAGAGATATTACGTTGCTGAGTACCATCTATAAGATATTCTCCGTTATCTTACTAGGTCGCCCCATGGAAAAACTGTTGGAGTATGGAAATTAGTTTCACTATCTTTTCATCCATTTTAAGACCGTCTATGACACCATAACCAGGGTAAAACTATACAGGGCCATGAGAGAATTCGGTATCCCGAACAAATTGATAAGACTGATTAGGACGACCATTACCAATGTGCAAAGCCAGATAAAGCAGCAGAATGACTCTCGAGACCATTCGACATCAAAAACGGTGCACAACAAGGGAATGCTCTACCAAGAAAAATTGCTCTTGGCCGCGTTTAACAGAAGAATCCTTCGAAGAATTTTTGACCCTACATAAAGACGAAATTTATGAGCGATACCGTGATCCGGCTCAATAGGTTGCCGTGGGGGCGTCACTTAATGCATATGGATGAGAATGATTCAGCCCGGAAAGTGTATAAGGGCAATATCTATAGTAGAAAAAGAAGACAAGGCAGACCCTATCTGAGATGAAGCGATGTCGAGGGCCAGGACGCCAGGCAGCTTTCAGAGATATCGAATTGGTGGACCTCAGCGCATGGACCTACTATTTTTGATGAACAAGGTGCATTTAATGATATTCGAGGGATCTTGGAATGGGTTTATTGGAGCAGTTTGATATTGAAATTGTTTTTTGCGCCCCACAACTGAATTCCGTAAGCCCAGATGAGTTTAATTCAGTAACTTGTTGTCTGGTAATATAAGTAGAAGTTCAGTTCATTAGCCAGTAGAAACTTTTTGCTTTTAGTTTCACATCTGTTCCCCGCAAAACCATAAAAATGATCCCTTGTGAAGATTGCATTATAATATTGAATAATAAATAAACGGTTTCTAATTTTGTTACGCAGGAATCCTATTGACGTCATGCCCACTACTTTAATTGATGCGATGAGGGGTATTTATGCACATTATTTACATATATATATTTGCAGCATATTTTCTTCTTGTTCATGCCAGTTAGTAGAAATTGGACAGAATATCAAATACAGACTTAAAAATTTATGACAAAGTTGCATAATTCACAAGAAACAGCAAATCATAAGTCAAAATATGTTTTAGGCATTCAAATTTATTTCCTCGCAAATGCGAAAATATGCATTTAGCTATGTATCAACCGAAGTTGGCCTTATCATTAAATAATGTTTTTATATATATCTCTATCTATAATTAACTATTTTGATTAAAACAAAATTAACATTTCCATCCTACTATCTTGTATTTTATTATGAACATTTCGAAATAACTTTCTCTAAAGGGAGTGCAAAACCCGTTTGACAATGGAGAAAAGTTTATTCAAATGGAACTAAATCTGAAAAGGAGGAAGTAAGAAAACCAATCTAATGAATATCTGAAGCTGCAGAAGTTAAATCAGTTCTTAGATTCCTTCTTCAATTTTTACACAAATACACTATCTATATATACATTCCACTTTTCCTAGGACTTCCCAAGAGGCATACATAGTAAGATATGAATGTCACCCTCCCTTAAAATATGACAAGTTCCAATGCCAGTTCCGCTTTCTATCAACAAGTTCATTGGCACCTATCAGTCTATTTGGAAGCCCGTAAACCCAGAGGCTTTACCCGGCATGAATATGTTGATTACAGAGTTGTAGCCTCTTCTATTTGGAGGAAAACTTCGTGACCGTATGTTACATATTCAGCCATTTTCAGCCATGAAAAGGTGGAACTTGATGGTATGCGGTTGAGAACCGTAGTGAAGTACTCCTTTTAAGTTACTCATTTTTAGCCAAATCATCTAAAAATGTACCATCTTCTTCGAATTCTCTCATTTTGTCGTCCGGTCAGAAAAATCGCCACCGAACGATAGCCAGAGCAGACAAAAGGACCGTATTCAGCTCGGGATACAATACACAAATGAAAGGAAGCGTTATCAAATGATGACCTCCGTCCAGGAAGATGTCGGCGGCTACTTTGTTGTACACTTCTAGAAGTAAACTCCTAAATCTACTACCGATTGCGATGTGGTCGATCGGATTAAATATATTTAACAATACGTTGTTAGCGTTCGTAATTAATTAATTAACTCCGGCGGTTGTGAAATTAAGAGAGACGAATGGCTTCAGTCTGAATGTCTGTAGGCCACCAAAGCTTTTCATGGGGTACGTGAGGAAAGTGCAGGAACTTTGAAGTTTTGCAAATTACTAGAAGCTATCAGAGCACCTGGCAGCTTGGTATAAAATTCACTCCTAAAAATGAGAAGGAGAAATTTGAGGTCCGGCGGGAGCGGTCTGACTGGGTAGCTGAAAATAATGGACAGCACGGGGTCGAAACTGCTAATCGTGGGGCGGTTCGAAGATTAGGTGCCATGATGACCAGAGCTATAGCTCCGCCTGCTGTAGTTGTTTCGCCACAATCTGTGGCAACCACTTCAGCAGATTCGCGTAGGCAGCGGGTAAAGTGGACCTAGGAAATAAACCCCTTTATCATTCGCTCCTATTATGAAATAACGGCGGGGGCAGGTGCAGCATCTTACCGCCCCTTGTTGCACAAGAGATTCGTCGAGCGTTTCCCGCAATACGCGCGTAACTGTGAGGCGGGTTGCACACCAACACCGTTTTATTACTCGCAGCGGCACAATCCCGACGACCATAATCAAGAAGCCTGTTCAACTTGAGCTAATCGCGCTGCAGGGAACAGTTGCAATAATCACCCAAGAAATTCGTTTTAACCGGCCGCCTGAAGTCTACGCTGGGGTTCTTAACGAATTCCAAAAAGCCTATTTACAATTTTCTAAAATGGATCTTGCATCCTTGCGAAGACCAGGTATTTCCAGGTTTTACATATTTCCAGCAACTCCCAGAATTCTATTTCAAATTAGTGGTGAGATTGAGTCTGAACTCTGTATTGATATATTACTCCTGCAACTACAGTCATTTGTGCATTATGGTGCAGTTGGGGCTGCTATACAGTCAGAACATCCGCAGTCGCGGTTTTGGTTTGAATGACCGACGAGACCTGCCACGAGAAATTCGTTTGGAAAGTTAGTTGAACTCATTAACGCAGAACTGGCAATGCCAGCAGACGAGCGAAAAGTAATGTGCAGATTGTTTACCCGAACTGCGCCATCCCCAGTAAGACAGCTGTAGATGAAATTCTGGACACACTAAAGCAGAAATTTCCTGCCGCATACAGTCTGTTTCCACAATACAAGGAAAGTCACTCGAGATGTGTTCAGAATGCCATGTAGTTGAGAAACCAACAGAGTTCAAGCACTCGACGAATCCAAAAAGGACGCCCAGACTGCGCAGTTTTCGGTAAAAGAAGGATTTTGATAGCGTCCTGCGCACCTGGATAATCGATGTCCTACATCTGCCGCACATTGATCCCCAACTAATTTGACGACAGTCATGGAAAGGTCGCATACCATACTACGCCGTTATTTTTATAGCAAAGAGCATGCAGGTCCCTTACGTGCGGCTGTTTGTAAGGCTTGTGAGCTTGCTCCACTTAACTTGAAGCATCGATCTTTCAATCCTCTGAGTGGGCTGAAGTCAGATCAGGAGGATTTATGCGGTGGCGTGGTCACCACCTGAGCTTATAAAAAGCTCAGAATGAAAGAGCGGGTGGAGAACGACCAGCTCAGAATGTGTAGTTCGGCGTTACAGACGTCGGACCCTCCCATTTCTCGCGGCACTGTTATGGCGCCGGCGCAATACTCGGAGGAGGATATTGCTGAATGCATGGTCTTTCGTCAAAACCTTGCATATAAGCATGGACTGATCACTAGAACATACCTGGTTTAGCGATATTAGCCGCAGGTATTACCGATAGTACTTCTTGCAGCATGTATTGGGACCGGCAAGCACACAAAAAGCCTGAGTGGCTGCTAGTTGACAACTATGAACCACACTCGGAAAATCAAGGAAATTATGCCTCCCGAGAGTGGGTGAAGTTCCCATAATATTCGCACCTTCACTTATACCATTTGCAAACCTGCTCAATGCTACATCAATTGTTTTTTGCCTCACATTGACGGGTTGTTACCTAAAACTTGCCTTTTCGTTTTGCTAGTAATATTTATTGACCTTCCAAATACCGATATTTCGGGAACCACTTGTTCTCTTGATCAGTCCTGCAAGTATTGTAAATATTACTAGCGAAACGAAAAGACAAGTCTTAATTATTTCCAATAATTTAATCTCTAGAAACACCGCGAGATTTCTCATCAGGATTTTGTCCAAACGACGTTTATGTCCACGTCTCGCTCGTTGAACAGTAAGATGTTGAGAGGCAATTTCAAATCGCCTTTCTTTATTTATTTGGTTATACTCATGAGGCACCATGTTCCCAGTTTTTCGGTAAATCGTATCGAATAAAGTTGGTCGAGCATTTTTACATAATCGTAGTTCATTTTTTCTGCAAATTCACAACTTGCACAACGACCGTCCTCCTCAAAAAATGGTTTGTGATGATCTTCGTCAAATTTGGGGGGTCGTCCGGTCCGGGGTGTGTAAACCATTTCCGTGCTGAGCACTCGTCTATGACGCTATTTCCGTAGATGCTGCAAATATCTAAAGCAGCTGCAACTGCTTTTCGGCCTCAATTGAAGGGGGAAAGCAGTAGATGTTGAAGGTT